>NC_134268.1:62092087-62234587 GCF_031893055.1 Leptodactylus fuscus | reverse complement strand
ATATCCTAAATGGAAATACTTGCACTCAATATGTGAAGATCTGATCACAATCCGACATATAGCAAACGCGAGTTGTCTCCCAATATCAGAAGAATGCAGGAGATACATTTGGTCAAAGTAATGTATTTGTTCCTAGGTCTTCCATAACATCAGGATTTTCTCTTTCATCTCTTACAATAGGTGTAGGCAACCTTCACAATCCAGCTGTTGTAAGACTACAACTCCCAGCATGCATACTTGCTCTTGGAACTCCCATGGAAGTGAATGGAGCATGTTGGGAGTTGTAGTTTCACAGCAACTGGAGCGCTGAAGGTTACTGACCCCCTGTGCTACAAGATAAAACCTTAGATTTCTGAGCTGCATACCTTTTCCACCCCTAAAATATTCCACACTTCCTAATACAGCTCTATTGTTGATGAAATATGTGTTTTATTAATATTTTTTTTCATAAAAGTTTATTACATTTTTATTTTGTTATTGTCAGTAAGTAGTATATAGAGTAGTTCTGGGATGTTGGTGTCGGACTGAAGCATGCAGTGCTCATGCAGCAAAGGGCTTACTATTGAGGTACAAATGGGATATTATATGCAGTATATATGTTTTTCCTTTATTTTTATATAACATACTCAGTGGTTTTGTTATTTAAAGATCTTGAGTTTCTGAAGTCAAAAACTGTTCATTTTTCCTAAGTTTTTATCAAATATTTGCTGAATGCTCATGAGCCGCCAATATTCCCCAGACCGGTCCGACACTAGCTATTTGTTATAGGGTCAGGCTGAGAACTCATCTATTAAGTACAAATGTAACATCCGCTTTAACACCATAACATAGCAGTAACCTGAATTATTGAGATTTTTTTTTTTTGTCACTGCCAGGACACACAGAGCTAGGACACACGTAGAACCTGTCTTGCAAAAAAAAAAAGAATACAGTAACCTAACGTCTCTAGAAATACATACACTCACTTAATTGACATCCGCCTAAGCATACAATGCAGTAATTCAATGTCGACAGCAATATCCTACAATGAACTATGCTTCTCAAGCCGTTCTAGTGCACTATATTTCTGAATGCAGTATTAATAGACGTGAGTATACAATGACACCAGTAATAATATAATCTGTCCTGTATATGTACTACCTCTACTATTTATCAGATGTTTGGCTTTATCAAAGGCTTTGCTGACGACCTTCGTAGCACGTATCATGGAAGCTTTTAGTACCTTCTTCAGGCACCTCTGGGCTCTGCAGTAGAAGCCATTTTGTATCACAAACCAATAATCCTAAATGCGAAGAACAGAGAAACATAATCACTGAAATTGTATAAGGTATGCATTAAATGGGCGAACATCTCACAATGGCCCCACCCGATGAAAACGGAAGCATCTGGTTTATCACACGATGGTTGAATCATGTGAATTGTTAGGTTTCATCATTGAGAATTGGGCAATGATCTTCCCCAGTGTATAGATCCTATGGAAGAGGCAAGTAAAGATGCTAGCTGGAGATGTCTTGGGAACTGACAATTAAGTGAGACTGTCTTCTACGGATTGTACTGCTGTATATTTCCAATGCTTGTTTTTTTTTTCCTTTTTTTTTTCAGTATTTTTTATTTTTTTTATTTTTTTTATTTTTCTGGGTAGCACATCATAAAAAGTTATATATGAAATGTAAACTGAAAGGAATGTAAACATATGTATTGTTAAATATAAATAGGTAATGAAGTCCTGAAGTAGATGGAAAGAGTCTTATTCGGATGTATCGCACTCATTTTACCATACACATGACTTGTCGCATGATAGAGTAGGTTTTTTGTCTATGAATATGTGAATAACTTGCGTTTTATCTTTTTACATATTTAATAAAAAATGTATATGTTATAAAAAACAAAATGCCAATTTTACCAACTATTCAAAATGGGGCGAATTGTAACTTTTGTCTGTCTGTTATTAAAACCACCACATTCATTTTAAAACGCATTTTGTCTATTACAGTTTTAGCTGAAAGGCTATGGGAGAAATGATCATGAGTCTCTGGTTAATAAAACACCCCCCAGTTATCAACACGACTGGTTTCCTTGGTTCACGGCTTATATTGAAGTATCGGTGCATATTCTGCAAGTGTAAACTTAAAGGGGTTGGCCACTTTCAGACCAATATTGAGAAACAAAAGTTATTTGTACATTAAAAAGATATACACTTTTCCAATATTCTTTCAGTATTAATTCCTCACGGTTTTCTAGATCTCTGCTTGCTGTCATTCATTCTGTTACTTCTAGAGGATAAAAGTCTGACCATGGTCATGTGATTTGCGGTCCATGGTCATGTGATGAGGACACAGGTGCACAGCTGATTACCAGGCAGATGTCTGATTATTGTGCTGTGACTATAACGAGCGGCACTTGTGTGCTCATCACATGACCATGGACCGTAAATCACATGACCATGGTAAGAGGGTTTTTTTTATAAACCAGCAGGGTACAGAAATGAACACATCCAGACGAGCAAGACAAAAACTTAGCACATAGGAGAAAGCTCACAAATGTAGGAATACAGGACCAGACAGGGAGAAGAATGAGTAGAAGGGAAAAGGGAAGGGGTGGGGTAGTGGAGCAGCTCCGAGCACCGACCAGATAACCAGGAAGAGCATAAGGCGCAGCAGCTGGTCAGGTCACCACATCCGAGAGTACTGTGATAAAATATCGAAGGGGTCCCAAATGCCACACAGGGCTTACGTACAGGTAACTAGCAAAAGTAGGAGAACTCGGGATGAGAATGAGGAAGCGCAACAGTAGAAAATAGGAACCTGCACAAGGCAGCCATGAAGGCCGCAGTACACTAACATGTGGCAGGGCAAATGGGCCAGACACCAAGCCCCCATAACGAAGCATCAGGGCAACAGTCATGAGACGAGTCAGAAGATCCGGAAGACAAGAGGATAGGGGCCGACCCGTCCCTAAAGAGCGGATCCTAAAGAAAGGCCACTTGGAATCACACGATCCGTATTAATGGAGGCAAAAAGGAGACGCTACACCGGAGTGTTGAGACCATAATCGCGGATGCGAGCACAAGCAACGGACTCCAATAACGGCAGCAGGAGCAGATGAGGGGAAGGGGGGGGTAGGGAAAGGAGAAGAAACATAGCGAGGAAAAACACAAAACCAAAGAAGGAAAGGGAAAAGAAAAAGGGTGAAGGGGAAGGAGATGGGGGGAAGGCTACACAAGAATAAGGAACCCGAGCCAAGCTACCCTCGGGACGGAAAATTAACTAAAACCGAGCCCAGCTAATCCGAACTCGGGAAACACCAAACAGTGGGGAAACCCCACCAATGCAGGTCTCAGAGGCACACCGCAGTCTACGCACCGAGAGCTGCCGAAATTAACTAACTGGGGGAGAGGTAGTCAAGAAAGGTACAGAACTACCCAATCCCAAAGCAGCGAAACCTAAAAACAAAAGAAAGAGGGAGTGAAGGGGTCAAGGCCCAAAACAGAGAGCCTGAGAATCAACACCTCCAAACCCCGGGAACCCGCATCCATGAGAGGATGGAAGACACTGCAGTCCACCAAGAGAAAAATCCTAATCATTCGACCACAGTCCCGTCCGGGGCGCCCCAAGATAAAGGAGCACACCAGCAGGAGGTAGAGGAAGGCAGACCCCAGTGCACCCCAATCAGGGAGGGGGGGGGGGCGAAACACACCTCAGGCGAGCGGAGCAAGACACAACCAGACCAGTCACCCGAGGGGCACAAGACTTAACAATATCTGAGAGAACACATGGCACTAAAGGAAAAAGAAGAAAAAAAGAACAAGGCATCACAGGACCATCAGAATACAAGAGTCCCAACATCTCCTAATCAGCTGGCAAGGATACAGTTCCTCCAGAGGAAGTAGTGGCAGAGTCCCCCATACGGTGCCGCTGACGTAGCAGGGGAGGGGAAGAAGATCGGTCCACAAGCGGAGCAGCAGGGAGCAGGTATTCCAACCAGTCTGGCAAAGACAGGTCAGGAAGATCCAAGAAACGAGCCAAAGCAGACGCCTGATCCAGAGAGAATGAAGTGGGATCAGGGATCCGCGCTAAGAGGTTTTTTGTTTTTGCCTGATCCAGAGAGTGCAAGACAAAAACCGCACCATTGCGGCGAACCTGGAGGTGGAAGGGGTGGCCCCATCTGTACGTTGCCCCAGAGTCCAGAATCAAACGCAGAGAGGGCTTTAGGAGGCGCCGCATAGCCAGGGTGCGGCGGGAGACATCAGGCAGGAGAGAAATCGAGCTATCCATGAAGGGGACCGGGCAATGACGCCAAGCAGCCTGAAGAATGTCGTCTTTCTCTTTATAAAAGTGAACACAGCAGAGGACATCCCGTGGACCAGTGGAGGAGGCCCTCTTGGGCCCGAGAACACGGTGGATCCTGTCGATATGTACCTCTGTATCCATAGGGCGGGAGAGGACTGTGTTAAAGACCAACAAGGCAACAGAACGAAGTTCCCCAGGAGAGACCACATCCGGAACCCCACGGAGTTTGATATTATTTCGCCTGCCTCTATTTTCTTGGTCATCAACCTGCAGCAGTAAGTGGCGGTTAAAGGAGCGTTGAGTAGAGAAGGACTGTTCCAAAGCCCCTAGGCGCTGATCTATAGAGTCTGTACGTTGCTGCTGCTGCACTGAGATCTGGGTTTCCAGGGATTGTAGGTCAGACTTGAAACCGGATAGGATTTTATCCTGCCTCTCCTCCACCCTGCGCACCATGGCCTCGAGGTCCGACTTGGTAGGCATGGACCTGAGCAGCTCCCAGATGTCCGAAAGCTGAGGACGTTTGGGCCGGTGGGAGGAGGCGGATGCTTGAGAAGAATCAGAGGAATCAGAGGTGGGTGGGCCACGTAGGATAGCAGGAGTACCAGGTAAATCCAAAGTCAGCTCAGCAAATGGTGTAGCCAGGGGGGCCACCCCCCGGGGTCATGGAAAGTGGAGTCACAGATGCACGGACAGGATCCAGCGTCCCAGATGGGCAAGACAGGGTCCCCACAGGAGAGCAGGTAGTGTCCAGAGGGGGGAGAAGCTCAGTGAGCTGGGGCAGAGCAGTTCCAGAGTCAGGTCCCAGGGACTGCTGGTGGGGAGGCAGGAGAACAGCAGAGGGACTTGCTGCAGGGAGGCCCAGGGAAGAGGACTGGGCCACTGTGGGGAGCACTGTGTCCTGCCAGGATGCCATGGGCGTGGGAGGTGGCAGAGATGCTCCAGGCGCTGCACCCATAATGGAGGGGGGGGGGGGGCGCCACGAGGCCGGTACCTCTGCCATCTTGGAGCCTGGGAGGCTGCTGCGGTACCTGGACAGTGACTGGCCCCACATCAGAGGGAAGAAGGACTGCAGGAGCGGCAGGAGAGAAGAGCGGCGCCGCTTGGACCTGTGGCTGCGGGGAAGACACCTCCATGTCCTTTGCAGGGGCGCGCGCCGGCGCCATTTTGGAGCCGCCGGGCCGGGAAGCAGGGGAGGCTGCGGAGAGGAGAAAACGCGCCAGCGGCGGCTCAACCTGGGCCGAGGCAGAAGGCTTGCGTCCCAGGCGACATACCATTCCGGAGCGGGGAGAAGGTAAGAGCCGAAACCCGATGCTGTCGGGGGAATCGCTGCTAGGGTCCGGGAGCTCGGTTGAAGTGCGTCTTCACAGTTCCATTACTTAGGACACGCCCGACCATGGTAAGAGTTTTATCCGCTAGAAGTAACAGAATAAATGACAGCAAGCCGAAATCTAGAAAACTGTGAGGAATAGATACGGAAAGTATATTGGAAAATTGTACTTTTTATTATACAAACTATAACATTTGTCTCTCAATATTGGTCTGAAAGTGGCCAACCCCTTTAAGAAATGTCCTCTACCAAGCCTGTGTCTGTCCTACCAGGACAATAACATTTAAGGTTGCAAGGCAGGAAACCTCATAAAATATGTTGACAAGGTTGTTTAGAAAGTAAACTAGTTCTTGCCATGGATATTGGAGAAGAATTATTAATAGGTAAAATAACTGCAGACTGAAAGGGATTCAATCATTAAAATGCAATTTTTTTCTTAGGAATTGCCTTAAGAAAGAAGAAAATGGCCGTGGGCATGCGCAGTCTGCTCTGCCCGAAGGCAGAGCTGACTGCGCATGCCTAGAAGTTTGAAGCCAACGCCAGAAGAAGATGCAGGGAGGGGCAAAGAGAGGCGGTGCTGGAGATTGCTCTTGCACCATTGGGGACGCCCCCAGTGCTGCGCGATAATTCCTTTGCATACCGGAAAAAAAAAACCCGGTTTTCTACCGAACAGCGGTACAGAGAAAATATCTAAAGGTAGGAGAAGAATAGCCTTTCTTAAGGGCTATTCCTACGTGTTAGGGAGGAAAAAAATTCATTTTACTGATTGAATCCCTTTAAGCATAAAAAGTGAAAAAACAAAATACAAATGCATTAAACACACTTGGTACATGGGGGTGACAAGATTGCCAAGTTACACTGGTGTGGTTGGAGAAACTCCTGATATATTATTTCTGTATTATCACTTCAGTTGTAAATTCCATCCCCTGCCACTCAATAACTAGGGGGCACCTCGCTGTGAGAAAATGTACATGTGAGTGGCCACATCCACTATAATGGCTCCGTGTGCTGTCCATCTTCTTTCATGGGCGGCACTTGTACAGGAAAATTATTAGTGCAAAAGGGCTCTCAATGTTTCAGGCTAGAATCACACGGTCGGCTTGTGGAAGTTCCTGAGTCAAAGCCAGGAGTGGATCCAGAAAGAAGGAAATGCTCAATGCAAAAGCACTGAAACTTCTGCTCTCTTTACTTACTTCTGACTTAACTGCCACAAAAGACTCTTGAGATTTCAGTCTTACCAAGCATCTAGAGACATGAATTATACCACTATACTGTACTCTCATCTCCATAAACTCTGCTGCAGAAGCCACTTTAAAATCAGTGGGTAGAAAAGTCCTGCAAGGAGGACCTTTGTTCTCATGGCAATAATCTGATGAACCCCATTATAGTCTGAGGTCCGTGGGTTTCCGCATGTAACCACTTTTTAAGTGGACAGGGTCTCAGTCTTTCATGTCCCCATGTGCACCTGAATGACGGAAATCTCAATGCTAGTGTAATGGTCACTTTTCTAAATACAATCAATTCCCGTACAATCATTCCAATTCTCCCACTAGATGGCACAAACTTCCAGAACCCCTGCATTATACATCTCATTGCTGTGGCAAAATACTCCTTCCCATTACAATGGCTTCCCAAAACCAAATCTTACAGCTGGAGGAATCGAATAGTTTGTAGGAACAAAAGCAAGAGTTTTTAAAAGTTTGTAGTGTTGAGGGAGAACCCCCGCCAGAATACGGGTCACTTACAGTGGTCAGTCACCTGCTCCAAATCAATCATGCATGTGCGCGCTGACAAAGATAAACACTGACATTGATGCAGTTTCAATCTCAGTCCATGCAATGAGCGTGATGCCTATTCACACAGAACTGAGGTTTATTGAGGAAGTTACAGTTTTTATACAGGAATGCAAGAAAGATAAGAAAAAGGCAGGCTGTAAGCATATACGTCTTGTATCCGAATACACTGGCGATCAGTGATTGGCTGTTAAATTTCAACATCTCTTAGCTTTCGAGTTCCCAGGAAATGATACTGTCTTTCTTGTAAACCACATGACGATCATGTGCGTCAGCATCTGGGTGCGGTACTGGATACAGGCGCCATCTTAATGTATAAACGTTGCACAAAGAAAAATATAATTTCTTAAGCAGTATAACGCATGTATAAAAATAAGAATAGACATGGTCTACCTTCACAGTAGTAATTTTTTTTTTTTGATAGGCTTGGTTAAAAAAACACAACAACCCAAAACTATCCTTTTACCACCATACACCAAGTCACTGCTTATAATCCTATGACAGCCGTGAGTTTTAAGAACCATTGACCACTTTTATTGACTCGTTTGATAAGGTTATCTTTTCCTTATGAGGATGTTTTGTACTGAATATTCCTTCCTACTCCTTTATTTTGTTTATTCTGTTTTGGATTTTATATATATATATTTTTTTTTCTAACCACCTTGTTATATGGTATGTTATCTGCTTGGAACTGTGCACAGCTATTTACTACTGGCTTTATAGGTTTAAGAGTCATGCCTGTCTGCATTGTCATTGCCAACTGTAAGGTACACCATGTTCTAGTCCCAGGTTTCTGTGCTGTTAGTCATTCTCTAATTAAAAAAAAAACAAACTACCCCATGGAGCAGCCTTAAGGTGTAGCATCACTCTGCCTCAGAAATGGTGCACTGCTGGGTGAACTTCAATACTGCAAAAAAAAAAAAAAGTATATATTTAAAATATTCCGCTCTTCATTGTTGCAATGGCATGATATGGTAAAGAACACAATACTGGCATCAGTCAGTGTAAGGGCTCGTTCACATCAGCGTTCTCCTCTCCGTAGTTCAGGTTTCCGTTTCCTGCCTAAAACAGAGCAGGAGACGGAAACCTGCAGGAGTCTTCTCACCCATTCATTTGAATGGGTGAGAAAGATGTCCGGCCATGAGCGGCGGTGAGCGTTTTAGGCTCTCCGCCGCGAAACCGGGTTTTATAATCTGGACACAGAGTCGGACATGCAGTACTCTGTGTCCGGATTAAAAAAGACGGAAAGCTCAGAACGGACAGGTGAACGCTAGTGTGAACCTAGCATCAGGCCACAATGTAATATTATTATTTGCCCCGCCCACTTTTGTGTTGACTCCTCCCACTCGTTAATTTTCCATGTGCCCACACACTGTATAATCCTCCTACAGTCACCCATAAATTATATGTCCCCCCTCTATCTCTCCCCCAGTTTCATATACACCCTTCATCTGCCCCGAGTTTCATGTCCCCTCCATCTCTGCCCCCAGATTCATGTCCCCTCCATCTCTGCCCCCAGATTCATGTCCCCCCTCCATCTCTGCCCCCAGATTCATGTCCCCCCTCCATCTCTGCCCCCAGATTCATGTCCCCCCTCCATCTCTGCCCCCAGATTCATGTCCCCCTCCATCTCTGCCCCCAGATTCATGTCCCCCCTCCATCTCTGCCCCCAGATTCATGTCCCCATCTCTGCCCCCAGATTCATGTCCCCCATCTCTGCCCCCAGATTCATGTCCCTCATCTCTGCCCCCAGATTCATGTCCCTCCATCTCTGCCCCCAGATTCATGTCCCTCTATCTCTGCCCCCAGATTCATGTCCCTCCATCTCTGCCCCCAGATTCATGTCCCTCCATCTCTGCCCCCAGATTCATGTCCCCCATCCTTGCCCCCAGATTCATGTCTCCACATTTCTGCCCCCAGATTCATGTCCCTCCATCTCTGCCCCCAGATTCATGTCCCCCCATCCTTGCCCCCAGATTCATGTCTCCACATTTCTGCCCCCAGATTCATGTCCCCCCATCTCTGCCCCCAGATTCATGTCCCCCCATCCTTGCCCCCAGATTCATGTCTCCACATTTCTGCCCCCAGATTCATGTCCCCCATCTCTGCCCCCAGATTCATGTCCCCACATCCCTGCCCCCAGTGTCATGCTGTCCTCTCCATCTCTGCCCCCAGTGTCATGCCGTCCTCTCCTTCATCTGCCCCCAGTTTCACGTTCCACCTCCACATTACACTTACCTTCTCCTCCGCTCCCTCGCCGCTCTCTGCGCGCCTCTCTCTCTCTGACACAGTTATAGACGCGATGTGACGTCATCACATCACGTCTACAAGCCAGTAGCCGGCAGCAGTGGCGAAGGAAGGAGCTGACCTGTGTCAGCTCCTTGCTTCAGCCGCGTATGTGTTCAACTCAGATCTGTGTCCTCTGGACGCAGATCTGAGTTGAAATCGGGACATACCTCCCTCCAACCAGAACCGTGGGACATGTCACTCAAATCGTGAATGTCCCATGGAAATCAGGACGGTTGGGAGGTATGCCCAAATAGAGCTGAGGTGTCAAACACTTTTCACCGAGGGCCACATCAAGGTTCTGCTAACACAAATGTCATACTGATTTCACTTTTCCATCTTTCATGAAACAACTTTCCCTCTACAACAGTTTTTTTCTTAGTAGACATTTGTCAAAAAACCACCAAAGGTTTTTACAGTCCCTGCAAAGTTGATGGGATTCTAACTAATTCCATCCACACATTGCAGAAAGATATCTGCAACGGACATGCTGTGATCTCAAAAACCCTTGCGTTTCTGTAAATTGCTGTATGTCAATTATACTTATGGAACCACTGGCGGTTTCCCTATAGCTGTAATTGAATCAGAAAGTTTGCAGTGGAAAACTTTGCAAAAAAAAAAGTGAAAAGTACTTCTCCTAATATATGCCAAAACGGCCCCTGCTCACCCCCCCCCCCCCCCCCCCGCATATCTCATGTCAGGCTCAGACATGGAATGTATATGTGATACACCTGTATAGTATAGTAATGTGACCCAATCTGAAGGCTGAAGATTCTCAATGTTAATGGTGGAAGTAGAGGCAGCAGAAAGAATTGCAGCTGCAGGGTATTGGGCACAGCATATAGGACACCCCAAGAGACTTCCATCCTGCTTATAATCCACTCTGTCTTGTGCTAACATATTTACTCAGGTCAGTTATGATAGGAGTTAATATTGGCCAAGATCTTTTCATATCAGGCTGTAAAAAGTAATAAAGCACATAAACTTGTGCTCCCTGCCTCGCCCTGTGTGCTAAAGTGTGACACACACCCATAGTCCCTTCTTTATTGTCCTGGACAGAACGGTTTGAAGTCACATTACTTCTTTCTTTGTCAGAGATGGCATCCGCTGATGTGAAAGATTTCATCTGTTCCATCTGTCAAAACCATTGTAGAGATCTTGTAAACTTAAAATGTGGAGACATCTTCTGCTGGACCTGTATCGATGAATTGCTGAATACACAGAAGGAATATGGATTGTATGCCTGTCCTGCATGCAACGCAGAATTTCAGGAGCGCCCTGCACTGCAAAGGAAACTGCAACCATCTCCAGAAAGTGACCAGGTAGAGACTGCGGATTGCCGTAAGCATTGTATTCACTCTACTACGTGCGATGATAACTTCTGTGCAATATGTGGAACCTCCATATGTGAAGACAATCTGACTGCAGAACGTGTGTTATCTAAACCAAGGGAAAACAGAAACTGTTCAATCCACAAGAATGTTTTGGAATATCGCGGTACTAAAGACGATGCCTGCAAGAATAGAGAGCATGATGGACACCAGATAGAAGGTCTGTCCTTGCCCATTGCACCTCAGAAGGAGAAATTGGAAAAAGCTCTCGAGAGTGTAACCATGATAAATGTGGAGACTGATGCAAGAGTTCACAGTCTGCAAGAACACATGAATACTGTACATGAAAAAGCAAAAAATGTATCAGAAGAGGTAACAAGTGTGTTATCATATACTAGGGCACAACTAGAAGACCTAGAGAAGGAGATCCTTAAAGAGATCACTAGACAGACAGAGAAGGTCTCACACTCAGTCTCTGGCTTAATCCAACAGCTAGAAATAGAAAAGAGTGCTAGGGTAAGAAAGATGGGTGACATTGAGGGGCTCTATAACATGGCTTATCCAGTGCCTGTCTTAGAAGAACAAGAAGTAGAACATGACTCACGTTTGGAATATAGTAAGGAGGAGGATAGTAACCTGCTCAGGAGTGTAGATAATCTTGATGACGGTCACATCAAACTGCTTTTATATTTAGGTTTATATAACATAATGACATTGAAAAGTGCTACCGAGATGCAGGAACCAGCAGATATTTTACTGGACATGGACACCGCCGGTCCTACTGTGCATGTATCAGGAGACCGTAAAACTGCATCTCGGTCACAGGTCAGACTGCAGCGGCCAGAAACACCCAATAGATTTCCAAGCTGTCAAGTACTGAGCACCACAAGTTTTTCTTCAGGATGTCATTATTGGGAAATGGAGACAAGTTATTGCACTTGGATGATTGGCGTGTGCTACCCAAGTATGGACAGGAGAGGCAGTGAGTCAACCATTGGACGTAACAAGAAGTCTTGGAGCTTGGTCAGGTGGTATAATACCAATGAATACAGGGCGACACATGATAGTCAACATGTTAAAATACAGCTCAATGCACCATGTCATAGATTCGCAATATATCTAGATTATGATGCCGGACAGCTGTCCTTTTACGCTTTGTGTAACCCAATCAGGCACTTGCACACCTTTAATGCTACTTTTACTGAACCTCTTCATGCCGCGTTCTGGGTGTATGGATATAGTATGTTGTATCGAGAAGTCTGGGTGAGAATCGTACGCTATCAAAAATTCTAATGCAAATAAATGTAATCTTCTGAATACAAATAGAATGACAGCTGACATATAAAAGGTCTGAAATGTATAATTCATGTAACAAAATACAAAAATTCTAATTTACAGGAAAGTAAAACTACTAGGTTGTTAAAAGGTTTGCTTTACACCAGTACCAAAACTGTACAGCAGCTAGTGAAGCAAACCGCAGTTGTTGACTTATCCCTGTAACACTCTCATTAAAATTGTGGAAAAATGTCAGATTTAGTTGCTCAATGTCTCATGTAAATATATAGTTGTCACATAATTTGAGGTCTTTCAAGTTTTTCTCTGGGTTCATGATACTGAATGCTTATCTTCAGAATAGACCATTAGGTTAAAGACTCACATAGTGCAAAAAACAACTGCGTGATAAACCACGGCAACAACATACCAAGGTTCTTCCCCCATCGCTTTTCACAGAAAGAAAACTTTCTGCTTCCATTATACCTATAGGGAAATCGCCGGTGTTTCCGTAGGTATAATTGACATGCTGTGATTTGCAAAACTGCATGATTCCACTGCGCATATTTTTTTGCAACATTTCTGCCACGTGGGGTCTTGGCCATCAACAGCTTACAGGAGCTCCACTTTTCTAAAAAAAAAAAAAAAAAAAAAAATCGGCATGCAAGTCAGAAAATGGGGAAAGTCTCCCATTATTGGAGCGTTTTGTAGGACAAACAGCTGTGCCCCAGAAAACTGGCATCCCTTTCCTAGTAAATTCCCTTTAATGATTGCGTAACAACAAATGTAGAATTAGTTAGGGATCAAAAAGTAAAGTTCTCCCTTACATTCATGGAAAATTATTTTTGGAAGGATATTGCTATAAAATGAACATGCCACAAATGTCTGCTAGAAGTCTAATATGTGGAAAATGGGGGATCCCCAGTGCAGATAAAGAATGAACACATAGGTGGCCCCATCTCTCCATACATTGCTATGGAAGCTGCAAACCCAACCCAGCCATATACGTGATCTACTCAGGATGCAGGCATTGCTTCCCCAGGCAGGTCAGGGGTCCCTCGTTCTCCACAAGGGTGCAGATTTTAGGAGCAGGATCCACATCTGTCAGATATAAATGTCTGAGTTGTGAATACGGCTTTAATGGAGTTAGCTCCATTCAGATTACAGTACATTGCTACAGAACACTGTCGCCACCTGGTGGAGAAACGGTTTATTCCTCTGGAACGCTTTGCAATAAGCCATCAAATCAATGGGGTTCTCCACTTTGGACAATCTCTTGTTGTTAGAAGAGAGTCCCTATAAATAATCTGATCACATGGTGTCCTACTGCTTAGACCGTCTGTATGTTCAATGTCCCTACAACGCCATCACAAGGTAAATGAAGCAGTATATATTTCATAAGTAAATAATCAGTCTGTCCGTGTAATTCATGTACATGTCAGATCCTTAAGAGGGAGAAATGCTCTTTATTTCCGCTTTCCACTCTCCTGAGAAATGGAAATGATTTTCAACAAGCCACTGAAATATTAGACACGTATTTACCTTCCATATATTCCTATTTGGCTTTATAGTGTAGTAGCCAGGGATTGTAAAACTGATATAGGTATAGAAAAATATAATATACTGTATATACTACCTAGGTGCTATATATAATGAGAAATGACAAGGAAACCGATCTTTAATCAATAATTGTTAAATATGATTTATTAAAAACTATTTTTATCTAAACCTAAGCTGTTGGTCCAGAAGGCAAAAAACCTGGAGACATTTGCAAATTTGTGTCACGGAAAAAATTCCTTCTTGATCCCACGAAAAGGTGATCAGTGCAAAACCCTGGACCAAAGTTGTAATACCAATAACTAACTAATGATACAGAAAACATAACATACAGTAAAGATGCTCCTTCCTGGTGGCAGATATTTTGAAATGGTGATTTTTAGAGATGAGCGAACAGTGTTCTATCGAACACATGTTCGATCGGATATCAGGGTGTTCGCCATGTTCGAATCGAATCGAACACCGCGTGGTAAAGTGCGCCAAAATTCGATTCCCCTCCCACCTTCCCTGGCGCCTTTTTTGCACCAATAACAGCGCAGGGGAGGTGGGACAGGAACTACGACACCGGGGGCATTGAAAAAATTGGAAAAAGTCATTGGCTGCCGAAATCAGGTGACCTCCATTTTAGACGAATAGTGGATTTCAAATCCGGGTCATATGAGAATGTGAACTTTGTGACTATGAGACAGGGATAGCTGTACAGGCAGGGATAGCTAGGGATAACCTTTATTTAGGGGGGAATGTTATTAAAAATAACTTTTTGGGGCTCTATCGGGTGCGTAATTGTGATTTTTGTGAGATAAACTTTTTCCCATAGGGATGCATTGGCCAGCGCTGATTGGCCGAATTCCGTACTCTGGCCAATCAGTGCTGGCCAATGCATTCTATTAGCTTGATGAAGCAGAGTGTGCACAAGGGTTCAAGCGCACCCTCGGCTCTGATGTAGGAGAGCCGAGGGTGCACTTGAACCCTTGTGCACCCTCGGCTCTGCTACATCAGAGCCGAGGGTGCGCTTGAACCCTTGTGCACACTCTGCTTCATCAAGCTAATAGAATGCATTGGCCAGCGCTGATTGGCCAATGCATTCTATTAGCCCGATGAAGTAGAGCTGAATGTGTGTGCTAAGCACACACATTCAGCTCTACTTCATCGGGCTAATAGAATGCATTGGCCAGCGCTGATTGGCCAGAGTACGGAATTCGGCCAATCAGCGCTGGCTCTGCTGGAGGAGGCGGAGTCTAAGATCGCTCCACACCAGTCTCCATTCAGGTCCGACCTTAGACTCCGCCTCCTCCAGCAGAGCCAGCGCTGATTGGCCGAATTCCGTACTCTGGCCAATCAGCACTGGCTAATGCATTGTATTGGCGTGATGAAGCAGTGCTGAATGTGTGTGCTTAGCACACACATTCAGCTCTACTTCATCGGGCTAATAGAATGCATTGGCCAATCAGCGCTGGCAAATGCATTCTATTAGCGTGAACTGAGTTTGCACAGGGGTTCTAGTGCACCCTCGGCTCTGCTACATCAGATTGCTACATCTGATGTAGCAGTGCCGAGTGTGCATCAGATGTGTAGTTGAGCAAAACTGACTCAGCACTGCTAAGTCTCTGCATTCGCATAGGAATGCATTGGCCAGCCTTCGGCCAATCAGCGCTGGCTCTGCCGGAGGAGGCGGAGTCTAAGGTCGGACCTGAATGGAGACTGGTGTGGAGCGATCTTAGACTCCGCCTCCTCCAGCAGAGCCAGCGCTGATTGGTCGAGTTCCGTACTCTGGCCAATCAGCACTGGCCAATGCATTTCTATGGGGAAAAGTTAGCTTGCGAAAATCGCAAACTGACAGGGATTTCCATGAAATAAAGTGACTTTTATGCCCCCAGACATGCTTCCCCTGCTGTCTCAGTGTCATTCCAGGGTGTTGGTATCATTTCCTGGGGTGTCATAGTGGACTTGGTGACCCTCCAGACCAGTGGCGTAACTAGGAATGGCGGGGCCCCGTGGCGAACTTTTGACATGGGGCCCCCCCGACACCGAAGATCTCGACCGAGTCCCTCCTACGCATTCCTGCGCGCTCTATTATGTCCCATAGTGGCCCCTGCACACAGTATTATGTCCCTTAGTGGCCCCTGCACACAGTATTATGTCCCTTAGTGGCCCCTGCACACAGTATTATGTCCCTTAGTGGCCCCTGCACACAGTATTATGTCCCTTAGTGGCCCCTGCACACAGTATTATACCCAATAGTGGCCCCTGCACACAGTATTATACCCAATAGTGGCCCCCTGCACACAGTATTATGTCCCTTAGTGGCCCCTAAAGGACTAAATACTGTCACCGCTGACCGCTATACCAGGACAAATTGTGGATAAAAAAAAATCTGGTCCTGTGCATTACAATTTAGTAACTCCATGTGCCTCATATTAATAGAAGTTAACCCCATCATCTCCCTCACATTAACCCCTGTCTGCCTCACCATAAGAGTTACTGATATGTGAGAGACATGGAGGTAATAATAAAGTATCTTCATTACTATTACTCCCATATGTCTCACATATCAGTAACTCTTATGGTGAGGCACACAGGGGTTAATGTGAGGGAGATGATGGGGTTAACTGCTATTACTATGAGGCACATGGAGTTACTAAAACACAAGTAATCCCCCCAAATGCCTGATAGTAATAAGTAACCCCAGTATGTACCTGTGTAGCTTCAGTTTCATTTTCCTGGAGTAGCTTCTTCCTCTTCTCTTCTGTGCTGGACGGCAGGGATAAGCCCCGCCTCCTCCTCTCATTGGTGGGCAGAGGACAGCAGAGAAAGGGAGGGGGGAGAGAGGGGGAACGTCCTGAAGCGCTGACAGGAGCCGGACCTGAAGCTCCTGTGTCTCCGTTGCTGCAGCTTCGGGGCCCCCTGTTGGTGGAAAGTATTCCACCAACAGGGGGCCCCGATCATTATACTCGGGGGTCCGAAAAGACCTCCGAGCATAATGATAGCAGCGGTAGCAGCTGTCACCGGGCCCCTAATGTCCCGGGCCCTGTGGCAGCTGCTACCGCTGCTATGGTGGTAGTTACGCCACTGCTCCAGACACGAATTTGGGTTTTCCCCCTTAACGAGTTTATGTTCCCCATAGACTATAATGGAGTTCGAAACCCATTCGAACACTCGAACAGTGAGCGGCTGTTCGAATCGAATTTCGAACCTCGAACATTTTAGTGTTCGCTCATCTCTAGTGATTTTATTTATCAAGGGAAAAACTTATCCCAAACCACCTCGCCCTATGTGAAAAGATAATTGCCCCCCCTCCTCAATATATGGGGGACAGTATACTCTACAGGAGCCTCTTTCTGGATACATTACAGAATGGGCCCACTATATGGGGGACAGTATACTCTATGGGGGCCACTATATGGGAACATTACTGAATGGGGGACAGTATACTCTATGGGGTCACTGTATGGGGACACTATTGCATGGGGACACTATTTGGGGACATTATGCTCTATGAGGACCACTTTATGGGATCAGTATACTGTATGGAGGCCACTATACGGGGGACATTATACTGTATGGGGGTCACTATATAGGGGACAATATACTATATGGTCAAAGGGCTTATTCATCTGAGCCTTATCAGTAAGGGAAAGCTGTGGTGGAATGCCAAAACTCTCCTATAACTATCCACCACGGGGAGCTGGAGGGCCAGAAAGTGAAGAGGAATATCAGATATCCAACTCAAATTCCTCTTCGTTTTCTACTCTATGAACCTAGCATTGAAGGGGTTATCCACCTTTCGAATATTGATGGCCTATCCTTATAGTAGGCCAACAATATTACATCTGTGAGGGTCCAACAGCCAGGACCCCTGCAGATCAGCTGTTCAGGGACAGCATAGCAACCAGTAATGTTAACCTGGCAGGAGCCGCATGGCTCAGTAACCGCAGAATGTGTACAGAGAGTAAACAGCACAGCTTCTGGCATATTAAGGCCAAGTTCACACATGAGTGAACCAAAGCTAAAGCCTGTGGTAGCAGTAACAGCCTGTTACCCTAAAGACCCAGTGCCTGTGCTAGCAGTAACAGGCTATTACTATTAGCACAGGCTTCGGGCCTATATAGTACTGCTAGCACATCTGGGACATTACCATATAGGCCCGAAGCCTGCTAGGATCCCGAAGAGGTGAGTAACTGTTTATTATGTTCCCTCACCTCCCCTGGAGCTCCGATTATTATACTCGGGGGTCTGAAAAGAGCAGGCCTGGGGAGGTTGGCAAATAGGCCGCTACCTATTTTACTTACCGATCTCGCTGCTGCTCCCGCTGCCGCCTCCTCTTCACTCGGCAGTAAGACGTCTGCGTCTCAGCGTAGGCGGCGTGATGACGCCGCCTGTGCTGAGACACAAAGGTCTAAACCAGCGCAGGAGAGGGGCCGCTCGGGTTGTTTTAAGAGCGGCCACTCTCCTGCGTTAGTTTAGGCAAAAAAAGTGAAAAAGAAATCACTGTGGCTACCGCCTCCCTTCAGAGCTCCACCTGAGGCTGTTGCCTTATTAGAGGTGCAGCACTGGTGGTGGTAGTGTGATGGTCTGGGGCTGCTTCAGGACCTTGATAACTCAATGTAACTGATGGAAACCATGAATTCTGCTCTCTACAAGAAAGGAGACCAGAAAGAGAATGTGTGGACATTGTGACCTTAAGCTCAGGTGTATTCGGGTTCTGCAGCAGACCAGCAAATTAAAAAAAAACCCTAAATAAGATAAGATAATCCTTTAATAGTCCCACAGTGGGGAAATTTCAGTATGTTTCAGCTGCATAGTAATATAGATACATGATAATACACAGTAAATATTACAGAAGTAGTAGACACACATATGCTGAGAAAGATAATACTAGGAGTCCTAAGGAACAGAGCAGCTACGGAACAGAGAAAAAAGAAGGAGGACATTCATAATCATTTAGTTCTCTGTGCGGAGTGTCTCCGCTTGGTCTGATGTAGATTATACAGCCTGGTCGCGGTTGGAAGGAAGGACCTGCGATAGCGCTCCTTCTCACACTTGGGGTGAAGCAGACGGTCACTTACAGTGCTGCCAAGTGCCATCAAGGTCCCATACATGGGGTGGGATTTGTTCTCCCGCATGGAGGTCACCACGGACAGTATCCTTCTGTCACCCACCACCTGTACTGGGTCCAAGGGGCTCCCCAGGACAGAGCTGGCCCTCCTGATCAGCCTGTCAAATGATGGTTTTGGAGTGGCCTAGTCAAAGTCCAGACTTAAATCTGATTCAGATGCTGTGGTGTGACTTTATACAGGCTGTTCATGCTCAAAAAACACTCCAGCGTGGCTGAATTAGAACAATTCTGCAAAGAGTGGGCCAACAATCCTCCACAAAGATGTGAAAGACAGCCATTTATTAGGTTTAGGGGGCAACTACTTTTTCACATAGGGCAAGGCTGGTTTGAATAGATAATGATAGATTAATAAATCAGTGTTGAAAAACTGCATTTTGAATTCACTCTGGTTATTTGTATGAAATAGATTTTTTTATTTTTTTGTTTAAACTGATATTGAAATTTGTTTGATAATCTGAAAAATATTTGTATAATGAAAAAGCAAATCCAAAAGAAATCTATAAGGCCCAGTTCACACGGGGCACGGAATGGAGTATTTTGGTCCTGATTCTGATGTGGGAAACCGCATCAGGATTGGATCGAATTGCGCCTGCAGTGACTGTCGCGGCTTCCGACAGTTGCGGCTTCCCCCTTGTGAGAGAGTGAAGGGTGTAGTCTGGGAAGACAAGTATACTCCAGCCAAGCACCTAAGGGGTGTATGGTGAGTCTCACACCAGGGAGGTCAGCTGACTAATCAGGCCCTAATAACAGTCTGTGTGTGAAGACTAGGAGTGTGGCACCACACTGACAGAGTTGACCTGTCCAGAATGGACCTCCAAAGCAGGTACTGTGCCACCCGTTGTTATTGCCAAGAGACTGGTAAGTTTCCTTACGATTAAGTTAGTTTCTCAGCCGAGAAGGGTTTTGTTTTGTTTATCCTGTGGCATTGCAAAAGCAGTGTATGCGTTACATGCAAATAAAGCCTAAACTTGTGTGCAATCCAGTGTCTGTGTCCCTGTTTCCTGCACTGCTACAAGCATCTACCTGAGCGATTCCCCACACCCTCCAGAGTAGGCTCAAATGATTGAGCCTACTGCGGAGGGTGCTGTTGCGAGGCGGACGCCGGGGCTGACTCAGCTGCGGACTCCGCCTGAACAAAGGGCAGCTCGTTTCTTTTTTCCATGAGCCGGAACATATCGCTCACGGGAAAAAAGGAAGCTAGCGGTGTACATAGACCTCTAATGTGAGGGGGCGGATTCTGAGGTGTATTCGGCATCAGAATCCGCCTCCTCTTGCCCTGTGTGAACGAGCCCTAAGGGAGCAGATCCTTTTTTTTTTTTTTTTGAATTCAAAGTTTTTATTGCAAATTTTTATAACACACAAAAACAGTGAACATCAGGGCCAACCAGTGCCCAGAGATGTACAAAGACAATATACAAAAGCAAAATGACAAATAACAACTAAAAAAGAAAAAACACCGAACAAAACGGAATCATCAGGGAAAATCCCTGGACAAACCAAGTAAGGCAAATTAAGGGATGAAAAGGGGGAAAAGAAAAAGAGTAACAAACCATGGCAGGAGAGTAGGAAAGAAAGAGAGGATAGAAAAGAGAGGAGGAGTAGAGAAGAAGAGAAGGAGAGAAAGAGAAGGGGAAAAAAAAAAAGGGGGGGGGAAAGGGGGAGGGGAGAATGGGAAGGGGGGGGAAAGGGGGAGGGGAGAATGGGAAGGGGGGGAGGGGGAGCGAGCAGAAGACAAACCCGAAAACCCAAGTACCAGCAAGACCTGCAGATATAGTGAAGGCCGTCAGTTCTATGAGAGAGGACCAGAACCCAGGAGCGTCCAATACTCTCCGGTACCCTGAAACTGGAACCAGTGATACCAGGTCTTGATGTAAGCAGCAGTCGAGTCCTGCAGGAAAGAGGTAAGTTCTTCCATCCGCATAATCTCGTTGACCTTGGAAATCCAGAGGGATAGAGGAGGGGCTTCTACACGCTTCCAGAAGAGCGGGATACACGCTCGGGCAGCGATGACCAAGAAGCGAAGCAGAGAACGTTTATAAACTTTCACCGAGGACTCGCAATGATTGAGGAGAAACAGGGCCGGACCCAAGTGGTGGGGGGTATTGGTGAGTTGCAAGGTGACACGTTTGACTCCATCCCAAAAGGAGGACAGAGCAGGACAGGACCAGAAGATATGAAGCATGCCACATCTCCAACACAAAGGAGACACCTGAGGGAAAATAGCGTGTAACCTCATAGGGACCCTGTACCACCGTGACAAAAGTTTATAACTAGCCTCCTGGTAGCGGGAGCTGATCGAGGTGGAGTGGGAAAGGCGAAAAATTCGACGTCTCTGATCCCGGGAAAGAGAAAGAGACAAGTCACCTTCCCATTTCAACATAAATGGGGGCACAAAGTCATCCGGAGGCTCAATTAAGAGTTGATATGTGAGCGAGAGAGAATGACGAAGGGGGCCATCCCCAACCAAAATCCTCTCCAAGGACGTAGGTTCAGAGCGGAACTCCGAGGGGTCGGGAAGAGAAGGAGCAGATCCTTTTTTTACAGCTCTGTATTCCCTGCTTTTACACTATGGGAGATATTCATCAAATCAGTCTATTGTATGTCAATCTTGATGTCCCCTGTGCAAGTGCAAAGAGCGCTTAACTCATGATGGCGTCCTTGCATATCATATAGGCCACTTCTGTGTCATAGAATGGATGAATATGCTGTGAGCAGTGACACCACTCCCATCACGGCCCAATGGGAAGGATGACACAAAAAACTCCACTTGCAACTATTTTAGCCAAGTGATGTTAAATAGTCAGAAATCACCAATATGTGACTATTTTACGGCACAAAAGTGAGGTAATGGATTTGATAAATCCCCCTATGGGTGTAATCTGGATCTATAGCAGCATAGTCAGTCACTGACAGGAACAAAATACATTTACATATTTTATTTATTTTTAAAACAAATACAAAAAAAATAAAAATTAAATACATTGATAATAAGATTGTATAAAATACTGTAAACCATATGCCAGTTATATATGTAAAATACGCCCTGGCTCTTCTTACTCCCCGATATACAAGCTTGGCTCATCACATTGCAGTCTATACAAGACACACAAGTATCTGCTTATATTAAACAAGGTATTTCGAGTCTTTTAATATTCAGGCTTGAGTTTCTTCAGAGAAGACATTGAAATGGCAAAGTCTTTTGTCAGATGATTTCCCTAAAAGACAGATTAAAACAATGAATGTCTATGATAATTCTAAGCTAAGAGACAATGTCACCGATGCAGAAGTTCTTTTGCTTAACAAATTAGGAAATGCAATAACGAGGAGATGGATAAATATGGGCGCAGATACTTTTGGTCACAGTTGCTAAGAGACTAGATAAATCAGGGGCTTTGTCTTTCTGGTTGTTTCCTTTTGATCCACTATACGACAGGCCTGGTATATACAGTGAGAACAACAAAAAACATAGTGCATATGAGCAACAGCCTAGATCTGCCAGCACATGTATACATGTTATCATGTTATCAGTCTAAATATTGTATTCCAAAAAAAAAGGACAGTGCTACAGATACGATCACATGCAGAGTTGAAATTGGTAACTATTCTACTCACCTATGTATATTTGCATCGGGGACAAATCCCATATGCACCTTCAGATATTGAGCCTCTGAGATGCAGCCAGAACACCTTTGCTTGGGATCTTGTACTTCAGCCAGTGGCCAGATAGTATTCATGTATAATAAAAAATGGGCACGTACCTGCACTGCGCATGGGCTCTAGAAACTCATCCATTTGAAACAGATTTTATTACGATTGATATAACAAAACTTGTTACACCCGTCATAATAAAATCTGCTTTAAAGGGATCAGTTTCTGAATTCCACGGACAGCTATGATGAGAGCCCATTCCTACTTTCATGAATACTGTAAAAACATTATGAGACCTTTTGGGGAATCCGACATACAAACCGATAATATACTGAATACTATAGTTTCATGCCTGCGGTATTCCTTGTATGTTATTATGGTTGAATTAGTGAAATGAAATCAGTATGACAAAATTACTATCTCTTTACACACTGGATAATTGTGAGGTTTCCATTACTACAGTACCACCTTGTGATACGGTCAGTAGATGTATGTTGAACAAAGGTCTATTATGTAGAGTACAAAAACACTGTATGAAATAAAATGGGATTCTGAAGTCTTGATGAGACTCTGGGGACAATGCTACAACATAATGGTACAAGTTCTTAGCTGAGCCTATGGAGACAGATACAGAATCTATATAGCTCTGTACTACCAAGCTGTGGGAAAGTCTTAAGCGTACCGTCAATCCTAAAAACCACTGAGTGGCGACTCTGGCCAGAGGTCTTTTGGATACTCAGAATACTGAGCACCCCCAAAAGGAGAAATGGTACCCTAACTTCTGGGGAAAGAAGTAGGGATCCATCAACAATCAGACTGTGGTTTCTCACTTAGGAAGCGCATCCTCTTTTGGATATTTTCCCCGCAACAACTAATTCTAAAGGCCACTTTTCATAAATGAATAGTACAGGTGAATATAAGAAACTTTGTAATATATCCTATTGAGGAAATCTGTTTCCTTCTCCAGTTATTAAACTGTTATTCTCATTTTTGTTTTTACTAAGGCTGTGTGTTTACATAAGACTGTCTCAATATTCACCTCAAACACAGAACTCTATGGAGAGTGTAGGCGAAAGAGAAGGTGGTTGGTTAATTAATTGATTAATTAAATTCACTCAATGTCTCAAACAGAATGATTGCACTGTAGACTATTCTCTGCAGTGTTAAGCAGCTGCAGTTACTTGTATGTCTTTTCCAGCAGTCTCTTCCTCCACCTTCCCCTCTCCATAAACTAATATTTAAAAATTAACATAGCTTGATAAATGTACACAGAAACATATTTCTGAAATAAGATATATTACAAAAAAATTTATATTCACCTATATTCTTCATTCATGAAAAGCAGCTTTATAATTGGAGGTACGTTTTAATTTAACATATAATGAATTGTTCTACTTTTATTTCTGTTGGATTTCTTATGAGCCCACGAGACCAGCATCTATCAGGCATGTATGTCTTTTTTTGTTGCTGTGAGTATACGGTAGAGCCACCATGATTGGTACTGAAGGGTACAAGAATAGGATTCACAACATTGCTATACATAAAAGAAAGTATTTGAAGGATACTCAATGTAATAGTTTATTTGATATTCAAGATAATCCAATTTTAGTGTGTTGACATTCTCATACAAGAGCTACCTCTTCAAACATCATAACAAATACAAACCATTGTACAAACCCAACCAAATCCAGTGCCATTTTGGTCAAAATTAGATGTGAACAGTCAATATTGCTAAGTTCACCATAACCGGGGCCTAAATATGGTCTAATGCAGGGATCCCCAACCGCTGGTCCGCAGACCAGGAGCAGGCTATTGGGGTTTTTTTTGCTGGTCTGCGGGGAGGCCTCAGTTTTAGCTGGATACTTCTCGCTAGGCCATGTTGCCATGTTAACGTGTAAACTATCGGGTAGCGCGGCATCCTGTAGCTGCTAAGGATAGCACTACCCGATAGTGTAGGGGAAGGTTCCGATCGGGGCATATGCTATCAGGGCATTGACCCTGAGTTAGGTTTTGAGGGAAGTGGTAGGTTCCCCCTTCCTCTTTCCTTCCACCTAGGGAGAGTATACTTTATTCCTCTTTCATCACTGCTTATACTAGTATTGGTATTTGTATACGTTCCTTCACTCCATTTTCATCTCTGACATTTTTTACCATTTGGGCCTGTGGATTTGTTGTGAGCCATCTTCTGAATCATGGTAAGACAAGTGGTTTATTCAGATATGTTGATGGAGACCGCCGTGTCTTGGTGTATTGTTAAGCTGTGTCACTGAGTCTATTACTGACATTCCACGTGTTTGCCCTTGGTTTTTGGGAGAATTTTTATATTGAGAGTATGCATTTTATTATGTATTTATTAAACATTACATTTGGTCTTGGTCTTGGTAAACTATTACATTGTTAGCCATTTTGGAGCATATTATACAGTATTCACATAGAGTTTGGCTATAGCACCAGCTGAGGACACTAGTGCTTCAATCGGCCCCCTAATCATGTATGAGACAACCATGCCATACTGCAATCCCATCTTTTGAGATATGTAGGGCAGAGCTGGAGTTACTAGTAAATTTCCATGGAGAGAACTTCCAAGTCCTCTAGTAATTGGGTATAGGATTTAAAAAGTATCCTGTTGTATCACATGTAATATCCTTATCAGACCCATCTGATTCCACTCCTCAAACTTCTGCAATAAATACAAATAAAGTAGCCATGAAGTGTCCCAAACGGAGGTATTGAGATGTGCCCTTAATGCCCGAAGGCTTTTAAAATGCCTCTATTTGCAGCAACAGGGCACCACTATGGGGTTCAACATATCTCCTAGCTTACTATATACAGATTTTTTCATAGCCATTTTTTTTAATTAAATTAAAAAATTAACTACTGATTCAAAATGCCATAGTAAAGAAAATATACATTGATAGTAAACTTTTCTTATAAAGAAAAGGGAATGGGGAGTCCACAAGACTCCTTTGAATCATTTAATAAGTTTCTGAATATCATATGGCTAGAATTTGAGTTCTTAATCCATTATATTCAATACAAAACCAGTCTTTGGAATACATTGGTATTTAACGGCAATGATGGTCTCTTACTTACTAATGGGTGTACTAAAACTATTCACCACTCTTCTATTGTTTCCCCACTCTCAGTTCCCCACAGAATAGTGAATTTGAAGAAGTCACAAAAAGTTCTTAGGCAAGGGGTATCCAAACCAGGGTTTTAAGTGAGGCAAGGGAAATCCCCATCTGTACCCACAAATAATGAAGGGAAACCTGAATTTTACTATTGGTATTACTGCCTTTACAGGAAAATGTTCCAGACTGGTAAATCTTACTCTATGAAGAATATTGAATTTATACTATGTGATACCAAAATACATCTATATATAAGCAACATAATAATATGACAGGTAATGTGAGACACAATATGTACATTTAATAATACAGATTTTAGAGAATGAACATATTATATGTACAAAAAGGGACAACCATTCCATACATCCTTAGAAGTGACAGTCACAATGACCCCAAGTAAATGTAATCACTATAGACTTTCTTATAACTATCTAGGTTAGGGATATAACAATCAGGCCTGGTTCACATCTCTATTCGGTATTCCAATTGAGAAGTCTGCTTGGGGACCCCCGAACGGAATACCGAACGCATTAAAAAATAGTTAGCTAAGAAATTACATGGACCCCATGGTGCAAGCACCACTTTTCTCTCTACATGATTCGTGCGGACACTGTGCAGAAACCATACGGACTCCATTATAGTCCATGTAATTTCTTAACTAACAGTTTTTTAATGCGTTCGGTATTCCGTTCGGGGGTCCCCAAGCAGAATTCTCGATTGGAATACCGAACGCAGATATGAACCAGGCCTCAGACTGAGCCAGATTGTTATACTATGACTATGTAGTCAGTATTTATCATGGTAGAAATAATGCCAAACAGATTTTACATTTACAGTCCTATGAAAAAGTTTGGGCACCCCTATTAATCTTAATCATTTTTAGTTCTAAATATTTTGGTGTTTACCACAGCCATTTCAGTTTGATATATCTAATAACCAATGGACACAGTAATATTTCAGGATTGAAAAGAGGTTTATTGTACTAACAGAAGATGTGTAATATGCATTAAACCAAAATTTGACCTGTGCAAAAGTATGGGCACCTCAACAGAAAAGTGACATTAATATTTAGTAGATCCTCCTTTTGCAAAGATAACAGCCTCTAGTCGCTTCCTGTAGCTTTTAATCAGTTCCTGGATCCTGGATGAAGGTATTCTGGACCATTGCTTTTTACAAAACAATTCAAGTTCAGTTAAGTTTGATGGTCGCCGAGCATGATGGTCGCCGAGCCCGCTTCAAATCATCCCACAGATATTCAATGATATTCAGGTCTGGGGACTGGGATGGCCATTCCAGAACATTGTAATTGTTCCTCTGCATGAATGCCTGAGTCGATTTGGAGCGGTGTTTTGGATCATTGTCTTGCTGAAATATCCATCCCCGGCGTAACTTCAACTTCGTCACTGATTCTTGAACATTATTCTCAAGAATCTGCTGATACTGAGTGGAATCCATGCGACTCTCAACTTTAACAAGATTCCAGGTGCCGGCATTGGCCACACAGCCCCAAAGCATGATGGAACCTCCACCAAATTTTACAGTGGGTAGCAAGTGTTTTTCTTGGAATGCTGTTTTTTTTGGACGCCATGCATAACGCCTTTTTGTATGACCAAACAACTCAATCTTTGTTTCATCAGTCCACAGGACCTTCTTCCAAAATGAAGCTGCCTTGTCCAAATGTGCTTTTGCATACCTCAGGCGACTCTGTTTGTGGCATGCTTGCAGAAACGGCTTCTTTCTCATCACTCTCCCATACAGCTTCTCCTTGTGCAAAGTGCGCTGTATTGTTGACCGATGCACAGTGACACCATCAGCAGCAAGATGATGCTGCAGCTCTTTCGAGGTGATCTGTGGGTTGTCCTTGACTGTTCTCACCATTCTTCTTCTCTGCCTTTCTGATATTTTTCTTGTCCTGCCACTTCTGGGCTTAACAAGAACTGTCCCTGTGGTCTTCCATTTCCTTACTATGTTCCTCACAGTGGAAACTGACAGGTTAAATCTCTGAGACAACTTTTTGTATCTTTCCCCTGAACAACTATGTTGAACAATCTTTGTTTTCAGATCATTTGAGAGCGGACTGTCCATGCTCGGCGACCATCAAACTTAACTGAACTTGTATTGTTTTGTAAAGAGGAATGGTCCAAAATACCTTCATCCAGGATCCAGGAACTGATTAAAAGCTACAGGAAGCGACTAGAGGATGTTATCTTTGCAAAAGGAGGATCTACTAAATATTAATGTCACTTTTCTGTTGAGGTGCCCATACTTTTGCACAGGTCAAATTTTGGTTTAATGCATATTGCACATTTTCTGTTAATACAATAAACCTCATTTCAATCCTGAAATATTACTGTGTCCATCAGTTATTAGATATATCAAACTGAAATGGCTGTTGCAAACACCAAAATATTTAGAACTAAAAATGATTAAGATTAGAGATGAGCGAACACTAAAATGTTCGAGGTTCGAAATTCGATTCGAACAGCCGCTCACTGTTCGAGTGTTCGAATGGGTTTCGAACCCCATTATAGTCTATGGGGAACATAAACTCGTTAAGGGGGAAACCCAAATTCGTGTCTGGAGGGTCACCAAGTCCACTATGACACCCCAGGAAATGATACCAACACCCTGGAATGACACTGGGACAGCAGGGGAAGCATGTCTGGGGGCATAAAAGTCACTTTATTTCATGGAAATCCCTGTCAGTTTGCGATTTTCGCAAGCTAACTTTTCCCCATAGAAATGCATTGGCCAGTGCTGATTGGCCAGAGTACGGAACTCGACCAATCAGCGCTGGCTCTGCTGGAGGAGGCGGAGTCTAAGATCGCTCCACACCAGTCTCCATTCAGGTCCGACCTTAGACTCCGCCTCCTCCGGCAGAGCCAGCGCTGATTGGCCGAAGGCTGGCCAATGCATTCCTATGCGAATGCAGAGACTTAGCAGTGCTGAGTCAGTTTTGCTCAACTACACATCTGATGCACACTCGGCACTGCTACATCAGATGTAGCAATCTGATGTAGCAGAGCCGAGGGTGCACTAGAACCCCTGTGCAAACTCAGTTCACGCTAATAGAATGCATTGGCCAGCGCTGATTGGCCAATGCATTCTATTAGCCCGATGAAGTAGAGCTGAATGTGTGTGTTAAGCACACACATTCAGCACTGCTTCATCACGCCAATACAATGCATTAGCCAGTGCTGATTGGCCAGAGTACGGAATTCGGCCAATCAGCGCTGGCTCTGCTGGAGGAGGCGGAGTCTAAGGTCGGACCTGAATGGAGACTGGTGTGGAGCGATCTTAGACTCCGCCTCCTCCAGCAGAGCCAGCGCTGATTGGCCGAATTCCGTACTCTGGCCAATCAGCGCTGGCCAATGCATTCTATTAGCCCGATGAAGTAGAGCTGAATGTGTGTGCTTAGCACACACATTCAGCTCTACTTCATCGGGCTAATAGAATGCATTGGCCAATCAGCGCTGGCCAATGCATTCTATTAGCTTGATGAAGCAGAGTGTGCACAAGGGTTCAAGCGCACCCTCGGCTCTGATGTAGCAGAGCCGAGGGTGCACAAGGGTTCAAGTGCACCCTCGGCTCTCCTACATCAGAGCCGAGGGTGCGCTTGAACCCTTGTGCAGCCTCAGCTCTGCTACATCAGAGCCGAGGGTGCGCTTGAACCCTTGTGCACACTCTGCTTCATCAAGCTAATAGAATGCATTGGCCAGCACTGATTGGCCAGAGTACGGAATTCGGCCAATCAGCGCTGGCCAATGCATCCCTATGGGAAAAAGTTTATCTCACAAAAATCACAATTACACACCCGATAGAGCCCCAAAAAGTTATTTTTAATAACATTCCCCCCTAAATAAAGGTTATCCCTAGCTATCCCTGCCTGTACAGCTATCCCTGTCTCATAGTCACAAAGTTCACATTCTCATATGACCCGGATTTGAAATCCACTATTCGTCTAAAATGGAGGTCACCTGATTTCGGCAGCCAATGACTTTTTCCAATTTTTTTCAATGCCCCCAGTGTCGTAGTTCCTGTCCCACCTCCCCTGCGCTGTTATTGGTGCAAAAAAGGCGCCAGGGAAGGTGGGAGGGGAATCGAATTTTGGCGCACTTTAACACGCGGTGTTCGATTCGATTCGAACATGGCGAACACCCTGATATCCGATCGAACATGTGTTCGATAGAACACTGTTCGCTCATCTCTACTCATAGTTAAACTATGCCAAGTATCCCCAAGGTTGCAATAAGTTACGATTTTCAGCATATTGCACTTTGCAGCAGTGATTTGTATATGACTGGTAATCGCACTGTCGGAACTAGTTCTTTAAGTCTCAGGAGGTGTCTTCTTACTTTTTACTCCTTAGACCAGATCAATAGAAGTAGGAGATGGATGAACTAAAAACTCTTCCTTTTGCATATTAAATGTATGAACATGAACACAGAATTTTTATTTTCTAGTGCCATAAAGAATTTATAACATAACTAACAACATAAAAAGTTGTTCACTTGGCTTCCAAGAAAGATAATGATACTATTGTTAGAGTTCCATGTACTGTGCAAGCACCATATTTCACAAAGGAGACAGTCGGCAACAGCGCCTTATAGTCAATGTTCAGCATGTAGAATATTTTACCTCTATATATTATACCGAGGAAGATTTATTTGAAAATGTAACAACTTGAAATACAGCTGTCAACTTTAACACATGTTGAAAAATAAACACAATAATTTTACTAACAAACTCAGTTTTTCTTTGCGCAAGAATTTCTAAATCTCTCCCTAATTCTTTCTTTACATCTGCTTTTCCTTCTATCTGCTAAGAGGGTGAAACTTGCAGAATAAAAAAATGTCCATTGCTCACTGTCTGTAGAATATATGGTAATATTATTAATATTTACAGCATCTTACTTACAGATCTTCAAATCTAAAAATATGACAAAAAAACTGTAGATTTACATGTCAGTAACTCAATCTGCATACCGCTTCTTTAGTGAGAATACGTAAATATGGAAATGTCTGCTCAGTTGCTTTCCCTAAAATAAAAAATATTAAAAAATTAGTATTTCACACAATATTATGCACTGGAAACTAAATGCATGAATGGTGATGAAGTACATTTCTGTGTCATAGCACTGTACATGTACCTCTGTCTGTAGATGGCTGTATAGTGTAAGCCCATTCAGGTTATGGGCACAGAAAATTTACACTGTGAATGTGGACAACAAATCTGCATCAAAATGTAGCAATACAATCCTCATCTATTACATGTAGATTTCATTGATACACTTGGTGCAGAATTAAACCACAGATTTGTACTGCATTACAATAAATGGAAACAGAAACTCTGCAACAAATGTAATGTATAAATCCATCCTAAGGCCCGACAGTGTGGAAACGCAAGAAGTCTATGAATGCTGCCCAACACTATATCATAAATTTAATATAATATGAGATTTTGTGTGATTATTTGTCGCAATATCATTTAAGATAAATGTATGCACTATTTGTGTAGATACTTACAGATGTGTAACACTATGAAGGATTTCTGTAATAAAAAACTAAGCTGACTATACATATTTACACTTATTAAGCCGAAAGCTTCCTCTTGTGACATACTTAAACATGCTTGGGGCAAAAGATGGAGGACTGTTGAGTTGTCATCACACAAGTGAATGCAAAAAATAATTTAAAAAAATTGCCCAATAGCCAAATGCACTAATGTAACAAATACTCACCACACAAACTCCATAGTGAATGTGAGCTGCCGTAGCAAGCGCTGTGACAGCAAAGAACGTGAGCTCTTCCAGGGTCCCAAGATATCCAGACACAGCTAGACCAACCACCAAAGCCAAAGGCCAAAGAAGCCAATGGAAAGCTTCAGATCTGGTGTTACTCATCTGGCATATGATGACTCTGCACTGACAAATAAAGTTACAGATATTTATATAACTACAAGTAATTAAGAAAACTGCAGAAAACTGTATAACAATAATGTTAGGGCCCATGGAATCATAAGGAATGGGCCCCATGGTTTCACAGGCCCTGGCACGGTGTCTTAATGATGAATTTATGTTAATTATATGGTATGGTATTTCTGTGTGTTTCTCCCTCCCTATTTTATGTTCACAGTGATTTTACCTTATCATCTTCGGGTCAGCGGTGCCATGGCATGAGCAGGTTCTAGAAGTTTCTTGAAGTTTGCCCAGCAGCAGGAGCATCAGCTGATTGGACAGCTGGAAGCTGTGGCAGAGGTTTTGATTGGGTCAGCTGTGTCTCTAAGGCATGAGCAGGTTATGAGGGTATTCTGCCTGGTAGCGGATACGGCAGATGATTGGTCCGTTGGTTTCAGTGGCGGGAAAATGGAGCTTTATAAGGAGCAGTTTGTGAGGGATCTGTGGCAGCTTACCCAGGATCCAGATGGAGTAGCACCCGCCCCCCCTCCCTTGAAGATCCTATTTTCCTACCTGTCGCGATGCTTTGTTAGTGGGGAATTGTCCCCCAGCTAATGCTGGGGGGACTGTGTTTAATTAATTGATTTGGTGATCATTAATTGGTTAATATTGATTTTGGTTAATTATTGGTTATTTATTATTTAATAAAATATTTATTTTATGGTTATTTAACTTTTCATGTAACCCCTTAATAAAGGCATCGCGGCCAATTTTTATCCAATGAAGAATTTGGTGTGTTTGTGATTTATTTCAGGTAATTGGTATAAATGGTAAGTAATAAGTTGTGCAAATGGGCCTTTGTGAAACCATGTAGTTTATGGTGTATAATTTGAACGCAAGCTGAAGTTGTTGTGTGAACATAGCCTATGTTTGGTGCTGGCCATTAACGCACTTAAAGGGTAACCCATGTCCATATTTTCCAGACGTCACCCATTCTTGTATTGCATTGGAAGGACCAACACATGACTGGTTGCTTTGGGTAAGTTATATTTAAAATAAGGAACAAGAATAAAATGTCAGAGAACAAACATGTCTGCTTCCTAGAATAGTTATACAAAGAGCATCTCCAACTCCATACTTACAGTCACATTAGAAAAGAGTACACCGACCATCCATAAAAATAATCTTGGCTGTTGCTCCAGGATTTTACTTGGAGAAAAAATAGTCCAGACAGTCAATAAAATAAATAAAAGGGACGGAGAAAATAATGGTAGAAGTGCTTCATATACTGAGTTCTTCAGCAGGGTTTTCTGCCGATAAGCTCTGCAAGAAATAGAGGTGGAAGATATCATTGTCGCTGCCAAATTAATAGCTTCTGATTCCTGACTCTGCTTTATACAAATTAAATCTCATGGGGGGAATTTATTAAGACTGGTGTCTCCTATGCCAATGTTCATTCACACTGTCTCTGGCCTCCCAATAAATCTGGCGCATCTCCAGAGGTCCTAAAAAGTAGGAAGTGGGGCGGAAACACAACAAAGCGGCCCATCATTGCTGCAAATCTGGAGTGTGCGATAAAGATGCACCACTTATGATTTATGGCCATTTCCTGGCATATGTTGTTTAGTAAAGTCCCCCAATGTTTTGATTCATTTATGTCTTTTTATTACAGAAAAAAAAAAAAAGAAAAAACAATGCCATTGTGCTAAGTTATACAGGAGCATATAACTCAAAGCTCTAATATAATATTTAATGAAAATAATAGATTACATTTTCAAAATAAAATATATAGATTAAATAAGATGTTCTGGATATCCTTAACTACCTTTGGTTTACAAAGAAAAATAACTAATAATTACTATAAAATATTTGTGCAAACACAGGATATATTGATTTTCTATATTGGGGTAATGTAAAAATATGCCCTTGGGAATTTAGCAGGAAGATATAAGTGACTTCTGGTCTTCTCGTAGCGGCTGTTGCTGTATCCTCCCCTTCCCCCCTTTCTTTTTGTTTTCTTAGTTACGGCCTGGTTCAGGCCTGTTTCTGGTGTACCCCTTCTTTTACTTCTGTGTTTCCGTGGCCCTTTATGTTATTGGGCTGGGGGGTTCCCCCCCCCTGTCGATTCTTACTGCTTGGGGACTGCGCGCCTGGTCTGTTGACCCTTGTTTTCCATTGTTTTTCTGTTTTTATATATTTTTCTCTTGTGCTTTATTCTGTTCCTCTGTAAAAATCTCAATAAAACCCGATTATACATAAGTGACTTCTGATCCATTTAAAATGGGGGGCATGGAACCCCGCTTTATCGATTGCTGGGAGTCCAAGCATAGGCTTTATCACGTCAGTAGTAAATAAGTGAAAAACATCAAACCCCCAGACCCAGAAGGCATAGAAATATACATGTACACAGAATGAAGTACAAGAATTCAACAAATTTACACCTCCAATATGAATATGTAATGCCAACTTACATAACAATATTATATAATGTCTGGGGAAGAGCAATAAGCAAACTGCATCCTGAAAAATAGGAAACAAATATTCCATTAGAATTCAAGTATTACATTATAATCCCTGCACATATGAATTGCATAATAACATATAGTAGCGATTGCAGGATACGGCTTCTAGGGGCAAATTATCAAGACAAAAATACCAGTCTGGTTAAATAACCCCAATGCACCCAGAGAATGGGGATAATTGCCATGAGCCTACATTAAAATCTACACCGGCTCAAAGCTGACGTAGATTTCAGGCATCACTTATGCCAGAAAACTGGTGTAAATTATAAAACTGATGAGGAAGATGGTTCTACCCACGGCCCTTTTTGGCAAAGGGGCAAGGGTGACATAAATATGTTATTTTTGACAAATTTCATAGCAAATGACATCTTGAAAAAATTGAAAATCCTGTTTTGTTCCTTCTTTACTGTAGGAAATTGGAATAGAAGATTAAAATATCTCCCTCAGTGTATCTAACTTTTGTCTTAAGATATTAATTTTGAAATATATAAAATAACAGGATTTGATGTAAGCATTATACACAGTGAGTAAAGTTTCAGTGATTCCACTTCTGATTCCAAACAACACCATTGTACCACTGGGGGCAAGAAAGACTTAACATTAGATGCAATTCTGAAGGTGGGAGAGATCACACAGAAGAGGACAGTTGTGTTTATCACTATGAGAACAAAGTCCCCCATCCCCCGCTACCTGTAATTCGTCCCAGTGTCTGTACAGCTATAGACAGACTTTAAAAGACAAGAGTCAGAAAACAGTAAGTTAGAGGGAAGGAGACAATGGCTGTCAGCTTGGAGAAATTCTTTTGCACAAAATTATCATTTTAGGTAAAGTGATTTGCACTTTTTGGGTGATCACATTGGCCATCAAAAGAGCACAAGTTAGTTGAAACAACAGTGACTATTTAAGGTTTCAAGTATTTTAGATCTTAAAGGGGTTTTCTCATCTCCCTGTCTCAGCAGTTTGCCTGTTGTCTCTTTTTCTCATTTCCTGTATTTTCCCCTCCTCCCACCTCCAATTTTCTGAACAGGACACTATGAAGTATCACAATACTTATGCAGATCCGATAATATGCAGATGTTTGTATAGAAGGACTCCATGTTATCTATGAATTTACATAGAGAGATAACACTCTGTAAACTGTCAACTGCAAATAGCTGAACTGATTGTACTGCTGGCAGAGCTATAGATAACAATGAGAGCAGTGAGTGACATCGCTTGTCCTATCACACAGGTCCGGTGCTGTGGAAACGCTGTGTAAACAATGGGAGGAATAATTTCACATCACAGGAAAACAAAGCAGAATTTCTAAAGCAAAATATTTTTAGGAAAAGTCTTCTATTTACATAAGCTACCAGTATAGATAGGATCCTTGAGATGGGAATACCCTTTTAAACCACTATTACAATAGAAAGCAAACCAGCAATGTACATTGTCATTTATGTAATTCAGTTTACTAGGCATACATACCTACAAGGAATGTAATTAAAAAATCAGTCATATATACATGTGGGAATACTGGATTATGGAATGTTTCTACCCCAACGATCGCAGTGAGGATATAAACCAATGTCATTGACTGAAAAAAAACAAGAATACAATTATGGTTCAGGCTTCTGTACTTGTCAATAATATCAGAGAGCAAAAAACTGTGCAAGAAATATAGTTGTACTATTGATAATTGTAGTTAGTACCTGTGCACTTCCTGAGACTACGAAGCTCTAAACAAATCTTTAGGGATCTATTTATCCAGCTTTTCCCATTTACACATTTTTCATCAAAACCTGAATGGAAATTAAGCTGCAATAACCAGGAATGGCGACTACACAGTATACAGAGCTGTTTGTTTCTGGCATTGTACACGGAGCTAGGTCCAGGTGGCTTCCAATATTAGCAGATCGGTGGCAGTGCCAGGTGTTATTCCTTGTTCCTTTTAGAGGATACTAGAACCAAACTTATGAAACTACTTCCAGTTATAAAACAACTTTCCATAAGTGAACAGAACTGCTGTATATAAGAAACTTTGTAATATATCTTAATAAAGAAATCTATTTCCTTCCCCACTTATTAGGATGTTCTTTTCTCCTATTCTTCTCTAAGACTGCTTGTTTAGAGATCTGTCTACTTTTTGCCTCATATACAGAATTCTATGGAGAGGGGAAAGGAGGCTGCTAGTTAATTGATTTATTGACTCATTCAAGCCTTATCTTGAAGATTCTGCATTGTCATAAAAGCTTCATGACTGGGTGTAGCAGAGAGCAACAGCAGTAATATACTGTATATCTTAGTCTGCTTGGGGAGGAGGAGGCTACAGCTAAATATGTAAAAAAAAAAAAAAAAAGCAACTCAGTGTAATAAGTCCATGTATTCCTTGTAGAGCCTTTGTGAGGAAGGGTCTCTCCCCCATTCCAGTCCATTACTTAGTAATCCTATACCTCAGTATATATAGCACTGGAAATGTAATGCTGCTTTAAAAATAACCAATAACAAGAGCCTCCACGGGTTTAGTGCATCTTGCACTAGGTATTGAAACAAATATGTACCGTATTTTTCGGACTATAAGACACACTGGACTATAAGACGCACCCAGGTTTTAGAGGAGAAAAATAGGGGAAAAAAATTTTCAGGCAAAAAATGGTAAAATATTTAATATATGGGAGTTGTAGTTTTGGAACAGCTGCAAGGCCACATTGACAGGTGACCCTGCAGCTGTACGGGGATGTATAGGGCGTTTTTTTTGTGGGGCCAGGTGTACTTTTTAGATATACCATTTTGGGAAATGTTTATTGCTTAGATCACCTTTTATTTAATTCAGAGGCAAAACAGAGAGAAAAACCCGGCGGTTTAGCACTTTTGATTTTGACGTTCACTGTACATAAAAATATTAGTAGACAGGGCATTTTCAGACACAGGGATACCTAATGTATATGTTTCACAGTAATGTTATACTTTTATATGTATTCTAGGGAAAGGAGGTGAACTTTTATTTATTTTATTTTTTATTATATTAAGTGTTTTTTTTTTTTTTTTTTTTTTTTTTACTATTTTATTATCCTCCGCCTAGGGGGCTTGAACCTGCAATCATTTGATTGCAAGTCCCATAGACGGCAATACAAGTGTATTGCCGTCTATGGGAGATTCTATACATTACTATCGCGGAGGGTCATAGACCAGCCGCGATAGTAATATATATCTATGACAAGCCTCGGAGCCTTCATTAGGCTCCCGGCTGTCATCGGAACAGGTCGGCTCCTGCGGCCTCGCCGTGCAGGAGCCGGCCTGCATCACTAAAGGTATGGGGCCGGTGGGGACCAGCCCCGGGGCTAACTTTAAACTGCTGGGACCTGCGGAGGAGGAGCGGATTTGCAGCATGGCCGCGCTACTGCCACAGCTGGTTTTCTTCAGCGGCAGGAGCGTGGCAATCTGCAGGCCCCGGCAGCTAAGACACTCCCCGGCATCTGCTGTAATAGACCGGCGGATGCCGGGGAGTGTCTTAGCTGCCGGGGCCTGTAGATTGTCACGCTCCTGCCGCTGAAGAAAACCAGCGGTGGCAGTAGCGTGGCAATCTGCAGGCCCCGGCAGCTAAGACAGTCCCCAGCATCTGCTGTAATAGACCGGCGGATGCCGGGGAGTGTCTTAGCTGCCGGGGCCTGCAGATTGTCACGCTCCTGCCGCTGAAGAAAACCAGCGGTGACAGTAGCGCGGCCATGCTGCAAACCCACTCCTCCACCCACATTCAGATTATAAGACGCACCCTCATTTTCCTCCGAAATTTTGGGGGAAAAAAGTGCGTCTTATAGTCCGAAAAATACGGTACCTTTTCAGAATTTTTTTTTTTTTTTTGTATAGTTTCTATTTGCTAGACTGGAAAGACTACAAAGAAAATAGAAATAAGACGAAAGTAACAGCTCACCAACTGGCTGATATCATATGCCCAAGGAAGAAAGAGAACCCCAGTGTTGTATTTTTCCCAATGAGAAAGCATAAAGGTGAAGAGTACAACACTAGTCACTAAATACATCTTCATTGGTGATAATCCAGCATCTCCTGAATGACATCCAAAAATTGAGAACAAAGACAGTGGAAATATAGACGCTGTCCAGCTGTCAAGGCCATGGTCAAATAACTCTCCTAAAGGGCTGCTGGACTGAGTCCTCCTGGCATGTTTCCCATCAATTGAATCTGCAAATGACAAACAATTGAAGCTCTTAATCCAATTTTACAATGTTTATTACATAAACGTGACCCTACACCTCACATACAAAGCAATCTTATACTACATATATATGGATCTGTATTACACTCTGTGTGGTGCTATGCTATGCCCCTATGAGTCAGGAGAATGACTGTGCAAATCAGCACATGGATACATCTCCGAGACAAGTGAAAGCATCTCTGTAAAAAATTGTACACAATAAAATTAACAGAAGGGGGCTTACTCAAGATAATACTATAGATCCCATATGTGGCCTTGTGTGATCATATATATGTGTATTAAGCTTTAAAAAATCAAATAAATCCTGTAGTAGACTCTAAGCCTATGACACATGGATGGACATATTATTTCACTTCTGTAATAAAATGTCAGATCCCCGGGCAGTGACTAGTTGCACCCACTTTAAAGGGATTTTCCGGCAAGTAGTAAATAGATATATGACCATACCTAATGCATAAGCCAAAAAGTTTCCTAAAGCAGCAGATATCCAAACCCAGGTAGGAATATGCTGATAACCAATACCTGAAATAATGAGAAGGTTCAATATTAACACAATAGACAATTATCAGTATGGACCAATATTCACTAACATAGAGGTGTACAGTACATGTACTAGGTAAACCCTACTAATGAAACCATTTCCAAACATAAGAGTGGAGAATAGTCTACAGTAATAGCTATATAACACATCTACTGTAGACCTGTATAATATGTTCACATTGGCATTCCAGATACGCTGAATGATTATAATGGCAGGCACCAACATAGCCCAAAAGAACCCATTGAATGGGGCCCACCAAGCTTCCGTCCCTGTAATTCTGCTGGACTAAAAACACCTTCAGGCTAAGCCCCCACATAGCAGGCTACAGCGAAAAAGCGCTGCTGGAAAAATGCGGTAGAAACGCATCACAGATTTTTTCCCATCAAGGGTCAACACGGTGGCTCACTGGTTAGCACTGCAGCCTTGCAGTGCTGAAGTTCTGGGTTCAAATCCCACCAGGAACAACATCTGCAAGGAGTTTGTATGTTCTCCTCGTGTTTGCATGGATTTCCTCCCATTCTACAAAGACATACTGATAAAAAAAAAAGTTTGCCATGCTACTTCCCCATGTGTTGTGCTGCTGTTGGACGTAAGGGAAATGGAGGATTATGTAGATAATCTATTTTACCTTAGTCCAAACAGCAGCACAAACTACCCTCACTTAAGCTCTATTGATATATGTTCTAAATATTTTTTCGGAATGTCTTACTTTACTTTATAACTAACACAGGGAGGGGAGGTTTCCCTGACCTCTTAAAGGGGAAGGTTGATTAATTAAAAGTTCCACCTGTCCTGACAGAAAACAGCGACAGGAATATCCCATGTGTTGTGCTGCTGTTTGGACTAAGGGAAATCAGATTATCTACATAATCCTCCATTCTTGAGCATACAATCCCATTGAACCCCTTTTATCAACTGTTTAATGTCCAACCATCAGGGGCCATCAGACTACTTCACCTGCTTACAGCTGTTTAATGTCTATTCGCTGTACACTGGAAGCAGCCATCACTGCCATCTCAGCATGGACGTTCATAATATGGCACATATGTCAGCTATTATGAATAACCATCTACCTCTCTTTTACACCAATGGAATTCATGGGATAATTTTTGTGAATACAGCCATTGTCACCCCTTGGTTGCAGCAGTCTCTTATCGCTGTTCTTATCTGCTCTACCTTCTTCCATTTTCATTCAATACCAGTTTCAATTCTGATCTCAAATGCACTTGGATCAATTTTTGACTACTTGATATACCTTCTGGATTGTAATACAAGATGATGTTGATACTATATTCTATAATAATAATAATAATAATAATACATTTTATTTATATAGCGCCAACATATTCCGCAGCACTGTACAATTTATAGGGTTCAGATACAGACATACATAACAAAGAACGTCATTTCACACAATGGGACTGAGGGCCCTGCTCAAAAGAGCTTACAATCTATGAGGTAGAGGGGGTGACACAAGAGGTAGCAGGGGCAGCATTGCTTATACAGTGTTCAGACAATTTTGTGCATTAGGAATTGTGATAGGCTTGTCTGAAAAAATGCGTCTTTAGTTTGCGTTTGAAACTGTAGAAGTTGGGAGTTAATCTTATTGTCCGGGGTAGAGCATTCCAGAGAAGTGGTGCAGCTCGGAAGAAGTCTTGTATACGAGCGTGGGAGGTTCTGATAATAGAGGATGTAAGTGTTAGATCATTGAGTGAGCGGAGAACACGGGTTGGGCGGTAGACAGAGATGAGGGAAGAAATGTAGGGAGGTGCGGCATTATGGAGAGCCTTGTGGATGAGGGTGATAACTTTATATTTTATTCTATAATGACTAGGCAGCCAATGTAGTGACTGGCACAGACCAGAGGCATCGCTGTAGCGTCTAGCCTGATAGATGAGCCTGGCCGCTGCATTCAGAATAGATTGTAGAGGAGAGAGTTTAGTGAGGGGAAGACCGATTAGTAAAGAGTTACAGTAGTCAAGGCGAGAATGAATCAGAGAGACAATAAGTGTCTTTAGTGTATCTCTGGTAAGGAAAGTGCGTATTCTGGAGATGTTTTTGTGGTGGAGGTGACATGAACGTGCGAGTGATTCAATATGAGGGGTGAAGGAAAGGTCTGCGTCAAATATGACCCCGAGGCAGCGGGCATGCTGCCTAGGAGTTATAGTAAGGCCTGAGACTGCAATGGATATATCAGGGACAGATCTGTTAGATGGTGGAAACAGTAGTAGTTCAGTCTTAGAGAGATTTAGTTTCAGATAGAGCGAGGACATGATATTAGAGACAGCAGAGAGACAGTCACTGGTGTTCTGTATGAGTGCAGGGGTGATGTCACGGGAAGATGTGTATAATTGGGTGTCATCAGCATAAAGATGGTACCTGAAGCCAAATCTGGCGATGGTTTGTCCAATGGGGGCTGTGTAGAGAGAAAAGAGCAGGGGGCCGAGGACCGAGCCCTAAGGAACCCCAACAGCAAGGGAAAGCGGGGAGGAAACAGAGCCTGCGAATGATACACTGAAAGTGCGGTCTGAGAGATAAGAGGAGAACCAGGAGAGCGCAGTGTCATTGAAGCCGACTGAGCGGAGCATAGTGAGGAGAAGTTGATGGTCAACAGTGTCAAAAGCTGCAGAGAGGTCCAGAAGAATAAGAAGAGAGAAGTCACCATTGGATTTAGCCATTAGGAGATCATTGGAGACTTTTGTGAGAGCTGTTTCAGTAGAGTGCAGAGCGCGGAAACCAGATTGTAAGGGGTCAAGCAGAGAGATAGCAGAGAGATAACAGATATTCTGATTTAATGTATATTTATTTGTACAGGCCTTCATACACCATTGTTAGATAGTTTGCAATTTTAGAATGAAGTTAGTGTTACCTGATGCTGAGTAGTCCCAATCATAATAGGACAGAAGGATATAATTTACTACAATGATCAAAAATCCAGAGAAAGTTAACATGTTTGGAGCAATCCAAAGTGGCACTACCTGACAAAAAACAAAAACAAAAAATAATGTAAAAATTAATGTAGAAATTGTAACGCAAGAATGACTTAGTCATATGTATAAAGTGCTGGTCTGGTATGTGATAACAGTAGGTTACTCCATTACTGAAATCACACACCAGCTTCTTAGTATAAGGCTTCTGTAATTTTTCTCTAGAGTATCATTTCCCAAACACTGAGCTACAGAAATCTGCCTGTACCAGGGACGGATCCAGGGCCGGGCGAGCCGCACCTCTAATGGGGGCGACAGCCCGGGCGATTTTTTTTTATTATTTTTTTTATTTTTTGAGCCAGCGCAGGAAAGCTGCCGCTCTCTGTGCGCTGGTTCAGACGTCTACGTATCAGCATAGGCGGCATCATCACGCCGCCTACGTTGATACGTAGACGTCTGCTGAGAGAAGAGGATCGCGGAGGCAGCGGGAGCAGCAGCAGCGTGATCGGTAAGTATAATGACATTTTTTTTTGTTTTATTTACCAACCTTCCCGAACCTGATCACTGCCGCCCCCGCTTCCTCTTGTACTATAAGCAGCGAAGGCCGACAGTGAATACGCCCGGGCCAGGCCATGATCCCATTGCCGCTATTATTATACTCGGGGGTCTTTTCAGACCCCCAAGTATAATAATCGGAGCCCCAGGGGAGGAGAGGGAATATAAACAATGTTACTTACGCTGGGTTCACACCTGCGTTTGGGGTCTCCGTTCTATGGTTTCCGTCTTCTGCATGCCAGAAGACGGAAACCATAGACCGGGTCCGGCCGTGCGCGGCGGTGAGCGTTTTAGGCTCTCCGCCGCGAAACCGGATTTTTTTATCCGGACACAGAGTACTGCATGTCCGACTCTGTGTCCGGATTATAAAACCCGGTTTCGCGGCGGAGAGCCTAAAACGCTCACCGCCGCGCACGGCCGGACATCTCTCTCACCCACTCAAATGAATGGGTGAGAGAGAGTCCTGCAGGTTTCCGTATCCTGCCTGTGTTTTAGGCAGGAAACGGAAACCTAAGTACGGAGTGCCGGGCCGCAGATGTGAACGAGCCCTTACCTCTCCAGGATCTGATGTTAATCCTAGCTAGCTTCGGGCCTATATGGTAACGTCACGTGGTCTGGTATATTACCATATAGGCCCAAAGCCTGTGTTAGCAGTACCATATAGGCCTGAAGCCTGCTAGGATTAAAGGGATTCTACCACTAAAGCAACATTTTTTCTAATTACCATGCCGGAATAGACTTAAGAAAGGCTATTAGTCTCTTACCTGTAGACCTGGTCTTCATGGCGCCGTTCCTTAGAAATACCGAGTTTAACCGGTATGCAAATGAGTTCTCCGCAGCAATGAGGGCGGGCCCCGGTGCTCAAACGGAACTCATTTGCATACCGGTTAAAGCCGGTATTTCTAAGGAACGGTGCCGCGGAGACCACGTCTAAAGGTAAGAGACGAATAGTCGTTCTTAAGGCTATTCCAACGTGGTAATTAGAAAAAATGTTGCTGTGTGTGTAGGAAATTTGGAGGAAGCAGAGCTGTGTGTGTGTAACAGGAGTAACGTGAGTGAAGCATAATAGAGCCCAGATATATAAGTGCATCTCAATAAATTAAGATATCAAAAAGTAAATTTTTTTTTTAGTAACTCAATTAAAAGTGAAACACATACATTATATTGAGTCATTACAAACAGAGGGAAGGGCCCCTTCACACTACTGATACGCTGCCTGATTCTGAACGATAAAACACGGTCATAATCAGCGCGTATAAAGCTGATCCCATTCATTTCAATAGGGAGTTGGCATACGAGCGCTCCCCATTGAAATGAATGGACTGCTTTTTACTCTACGAGCGCTCCCATTGAAGTGAATGGGAAGTGCTCACGTGTACGGCTTGGACTGAGCCGAGCGCCGGGCCCCTTCACACGGCGAGCCGTACACATGAGCGCTTCCCATTCACTTCAATGGGAGCGCTCATAGAGTAAAAAGCAGCCCATTCATTTCAATGGGGAGTGCTTGTATGCCGGCTCCCCATTGAAATGAATGGGATCTGCTTTATACGCGCTGATTCTGACAGAATCAGGCAGCGTATCAGTAATGTGAAGGGGCCCTAAGTGTTTATTTATGTTAATATTGATGATTATGGCTTACAGCCAAGGATGCTACACTTGTACTTGTTTTTTGTTTTGTTTTTTCTTTAAGGAACTTGACAGGGAGATTGTTCCAAACATCTTGTAACTAAGCACAGACCTTTGAATGTATGCACCTTGTACTGCACACAAAGCTTTGGAGCGCGCGAAACGGCTGTTGCCTCTTTGCCTACGATGCTATTGCTCCCTCCCAGGAGATGTCTTTAATGCACTTCAAATAAAGGACTGTGTTTTTAAGAAGATATTTTGCCATGTGGTGAGTGCCCTCCCATTTTTATTCTTCTTTCCTGCTACCATTGGATGTATGCTTTCTCACATCCTTCTATATATTTATCTAATCCCAGACAGACTGACTCAATAATGTTGAGATCAGGAGGCCATATTATGACTTTCAGGACACACCAGTGGCGTAACTAGGAATGGCGGGGCCCCGTGGCGAACTTTTGACATGGGGGCCCCCCCCCAACTGACACCGACGCCAAAGACCTCGACCGACCCCCTCCTCCGCACTCTATTATGTCCCTTAGTAAGCCCTGCCCTATATATCTAATCCCAGACAGACTGACTCAATAATGTTGAGATCAGGAGGCCATATTATGACTTTCAGGACACACCAGTGGCGTAACTAGGAATGGCGGGGCCCCGTGGCGAACTTTTGACATGGGGGCCCCCCCCAACTGACACCGACGCCGAAGACCTCGACCGACCCCCTCCTCCGCACTCTATTATGTCCCTTAGTAAGCCCTGCACACAGTATTATGTCCATTAGTGGCTCCTGCACACAGTATTATCCCCCATAGTGGCCCCTGCACACAGTATTATACCCCATAGTGGCCCAACCAGGATTGGCAAGTAAATAGGGCCCGTAACAGCCTATTAAAAAAAAACAAAAAAAACGCAGCGGTATCGGCTGTCACCGGGCCCCCTAATGGCCCGCGCCCTGTGGCAGCCGCCTCCGCTGCCTCTATGGTAGTTACGCCCCTGGGACACACGTATGTTGATGTGATTTGTGCTTGCTTTGGGAGTATATATATTAAAATTGGAACGAGACAGAGAAGATTAGCATGGACCACACAAGGATGACACACAAATTTGTGAAGCGTTCCATATTTTTAGATCCTTTTATTTTCTATTTGATATATCTGTACATGCTGTCATTTCCAGATATTAAGTTTGCTTGTCATCTTTAGTTCATATTATTTTTGCTCATACTTTGTGATGTATAAATTACATTTGTAAAATTTTAATTTTCAAAACTAAAAAATGTTAATCAAATATTGATGTGATTTATTTACTTACATAGTGCTATCATATTCCACAATGCTTTACAGATGCTGTCAATGTCTGTTCCATATAGGGCTCACAATCTACTTTTCATATCAGGATGTCTTTTTTGGACCGTGGGAGAATACCTCGCAAACACAAGGAGAACATACTAACTCCTTGCAGATTTTGTCTATAGTCAGATTCAAACCTAGGACTCCAGTGCTAGAGTCTGATATGTTGGAATCTGACGTCTCTCATGGGGATTTGTTGGATTGGTTTCCTAAATTACAAATTGCCAGTCATTCCTAGTGACAGTGATGCCAAACTTTACAAACCCCTTTAATGTCAAAGATTTTATGTATAAATCGTTTTACATAAGGTCTGGACTAAAAATATACAATGACATACAGTATCAAAGAACATGGGAAATAGCTCTCACCTGTACAACTTTGTTCCATACATGCTGCATAACATATACAGATATGGGATTTGTGTCCACTGCACTGTACTGAAACAAAAAAAAAAAAACAATTGTCAGTTTTAAAGTCAGGAAATTCAAGAACATTTTTTTTTTATTTTATGTTATTGTAAAGTGTTATATGGCACTGACAACATATACCATAACATAATAATGAATGGCCGAATAGACTCTGGTGTCAATTATTAAATGATAAGTTGTCAAAAAATATCTTCTGTATGTATAATGATAACCTTATATTATTGTAATTGCAACTGACAAAAATTTTAGATATACATAATTTGCAAACAAATGTTTTACTTGTTTCATTTCTTTACGTCTTAAAGTAAAGTTTTATTTATTCTTTTTATAAATCAATAGTGCAAGTGAAATTTGAAAACTTTATTAAAGAAAAGTACCTGTGCCCTTAAAGGGAATGTCAGCAGGAAAAGTGGTATCAGACTAATGACAAGGCGGCTTCTACACTTTCCAAAGATTCCTTTCTTATTCTGCATTGTAGCTACATTTTAATGAAAATCATCATTTTATTCTTACGCAGGAGTGAGTCTTCTCCTGCTGGGACTTCACTCTATGCTCTACATAACCAGCACTGGCAGGAGAAGACTCGCCCCTAAAGCCATTTTCAGGTAATTTGCATAAGAATAAAATTCTGATTTTCATGAAAATGAAGCTGCTTGGAAAAATTAGAAAGGAACCTTTGGAAAGTGTAAAAGCTGCTCAACAAGGTATTATCATTATTTTGATACTGATTTTTCTACTGTCAGACTCCTTTTAGCTATTAGAATTGTCTTCACTTCTTACCTGAGCGATTTCAGTCCTACTTAGAATACGAGCAGTATCAATTTACAATTAACTCTATAGAGAGGGGAGGGGAAGGAGAAAACAGAGATATGAGGCTGACTACAGCATAAAATAAGTTATTCCTCAGGAGATGGAAAGGAGAAGGCTCGATATTAATTCCTGAAAAATCCAGCTGTCTTGTGAAAGAGAACTGTCTTTCTATACTGCAGATATCCCTCTGTTTTGAAGAGCTCTCCTCTTCTTCCCACCCCCTCTCCATAGACTTTTATTGTACAGATTTGATCAGTAACAGAACGAGTAAAAAAAGTATATTTCAGAATTTGAATAAAAGTTTTGTTATGCTTTTAAGGGAAGTAGACTGACTAGCTAGCTACTAATGGATACAACTTAAAGACAGGGATAAGCCCAAATGTCGGATTCAAATCTGACATGTATTTTGCCAACTATGAAGCTGCACCTTTAAATTTCTGCCATTTATTTCCTATGAATGTACAGCAAATCCATAGCATATTTGCATGAGCAAACCCACCCTACAGCCAAAATTTCTGTTTGAAGATGTTCTGATTCCTGTAAGCAGAGTGGTGGAAACCCCAATCATACGCATAGATATGCATTTCAGATGGATTAGAGCACAGAGTACGTCACATGATCCTAACCAAAGAATGTATTAAAATACATCTAAAAAAGGAGACAGAAGGTCTAGGCAGTAAATCTAGACATTGAAGAATTTATGGTATTGATCAACTAGTCTGTCATTAACCATGCAACAATTTCTGTACTTTTAATTTATAAAGAGTGTTAGAAGATTTCCACAATTTGGTTATAATCTGCTTAAATAAAGGTATTGCAAGTCATCTTTATTAAAATATATCAGTCAGTCAACAAAGAATTGTGCATCTTTATATGACAAATGGAAAATAGCACTTCCTAGATCTTTCTGGACTTATAACCTCTCTACAGATAAAGCACATGTGCACATTACAACTTCTAAGACATTTTTAAAGTAATAGGAAACAGGGCTATTTTCTAGAGAAGATGATAAGGTGTGTACTAGCTACTAAATAGGAAATATGTGGATCCATATTTTTTGCAGGTTCTCATTCTTAGTGGTATATTGTAAAATTTAGCATATTTTTGACAAATGAAGAGGCATAGATGTCACATTCATGCATTACAGATTGATTTCAAAGGGTACCATGTAAGGAACCATTCAGTGGCGTTACTAAAGTTTTGTGGGTTCCGGTGCAATCTTTTGTCCAGTGCCCCCTACCTCATTCCTACTACAAATTCTTGATGGTGATGGTTACGAATGGTAAGGAGTTTAATCCACCTTAGTGTGGTTAGGGTAATCTGTGGGTCTCCTTGGCTTGTTGATTATATATATATATATATATATATATAGATATAGATATAGATATAGATATAGATATATGTATGTATAATCAATGTCCATATGTGTTGCACTGAAATGTTACTTTGATTATCGAGGGGTTTTTCCATTAGTGTGGCCATTAAGGGTTAATAAGTAGGTAATACCATCTGCTATGCATACTAAAGATATGAAACAATAGTGATTTATCTGTTTCAAGGTTATTGAATGTTTGCCATATGAGGTGACTGTGTAGTTTACTATTAACTGACAAACGTACCAGGAGGTGCTATAAGACTTGGTGTGATAAAAAGCAATAAATCTATGAATAGTACAAGATTACTTGTCATTAGCTAAATCTAATGTGTCCTCCCACTGCATTCCCAAAGATGATTTTCCACTGATAGATACAGGTTACAAAGCAAGATTGGAAACAAGCATAAAACATGTATTTAACCCCTTCTTGCTGCAGGCAATTTTTTTATTTTCATTTTCCATTTTTGACCCCCCCCCCTCCAAAGCCCATAACTTTTTTTTTATCTCTCTGCTCTCAGAGCCATATGAGGTCTTAATGTTTGCAGGACAAATTGTTCTTCATGATGCTACCATTAATTATTTTGTACAATGTACTGGGAAGGTGGGAAAAAAATTCAGAATGGGTGGATTTGAAGAAAAATTGAATCCTACATCATTGGCAAAAGTCACAACTGTACATATATATATATATATATATATATATATATATATATATATATATTATTTAAAAATAAAGAATGAAAAATAAACAAAAAAAAGTTTAAAAAAACCCTCCACCTTTACATTAAAAAAAACATAATATAAACAAAACTAAAACAAACTTGTTAGGTATCCCCGAATGCGTATAAGAGCCCACTATCCATAAGTAGCACCTGTATGGTGAATGCTATAAAAAATATATACCACAATGTGCAAGTTAACGTATTACGGTGATGCCAGCAAAGTCGTTAATTTTCAAAAAGTGGCATTTTATTTTGTAAAAGTGGTAAAATATGATCAAACCAATATAAATATAGTATTGCTGTAATCATAATGACCCGTTGGACAAAGCTGCCATGTCATTTTTAATGCAGCATGAACACCGTAAAAACAAAATGTAAAAAATGATGATATAATTGTGTTTTTGTTTTTTTAAACTGTAATTTTTATTATAGAATTTTTGATTATATACAGAAAGCAAAAATTAAACAAAAAAGAAACATCTTAGAGGGGAGAGGCTTAAATCCAACCCCCCTAAAATGGTATAAAGTAAAAAAAAAAAAGAAAAAAGACAAGACAAGGGAGATGAGAGGGAAACAGAGAGGGAAGGACGAAAGGAAGTAAGGTAGAGGTCAGAAGCCCTGCAAGATACAGTACGCATCGCAAGGGGTTACACTTACGGATGAGGAGGGCATCACAGGAGCACAAGCAAAGGAGGGGACGTTACAAAGGTATGATGCAGGCAGGTGCACGATGGCTTGGGGAACGCCTGGGGTGCACGGAGAGGTTCATTTGCATATTGGTTTTACCGATATGTAAAAAACTAAAATCTAGTAGCAGCACCTGAATAGCCTTTTTAAAGGCTATTCAAGCATGTCGCTATCTAAAATGATGATTTACAAATGATAGAGCCCCTTTAATAAAGGCTAAGTAACACAACTCGTCACACAAAGAATAAGCCCACATATAGCTGTCAACAGAAAAATAAAAAAAACTATTAATCTACAAACTACCCTGTTTCTTTAAAGAGTTAAATTGATCTAATATAGAATCACATCACGTCATGTAAAGACAGGGCAATCACAACATCCTAGACAAACATCAGTCTAGCCACTATGTCTATACAGACTATGGCAGAATGTATTAAACTAAGTATGTCAAAAAACTATTTTTGTGCATATATTTTTTACTTTTTTTTTTTTTTTGCTGCATTGTATCCTTGCATGCCAATTTTCTCAAAAAAGTGAGCTGATGGGGCCTAGTAGGAGTGTTGTAACCTCCTGTAGCCCAGCTTGAGTTTCTACCACATTGAGGGACAGCAAGGCGCCTAATTCATTAAGAATGTGTCTCCATATAAATTAGGGGCAGCTCCACACCAAAATGCTGGTCCTAATCATTTTCTCTCACCGTATCTAACAGCGCTGTTGGCTGATCCCTGAGGAAGCATTTTTTTGGTTTCTAGCTGTGATATTGACCTCCTGGTGAGATAACAGAACTGCATGGCGTTTGCTGAGTGCCAATTGGGCCTGGATGCTGAGGAGTGGAATGCAAATGGGCTAGAAGATTGGAAGATGGGCAGGAGAATGTCTCCTAGAAGTCAGAGCGGAAAGAGTTGCTTATCACTTTGTGACCACTATGTATAATATAAATGGTGTATAATATATAAAGGCGAGGGGGGTATAATATAAAGGTGGCAGAGTAGGTTGTATATAGAGATGAGACAATTGAAGCTGATGAAGTAGAATTCGATCCAAATTTCAGGAATTATTCAATTTGCATCGAATCCAGATTTCCTAACTCTTCGTGGTAATGAATGGCATTTTTTCTAAAATGGCTGTTACACATGTTAGGATATGGGGCAAGGAACTCTAGGAATGCAGGATCACCCAAGATGCCATGAATGCAGACAATAAGCAGCCAGCCAGTTCTGTGATGTCACAGCCCCTTAACCCCTTTGTGACCGCCCACAGATGTAATTGACAGCTAACACGCTGCTCCATAACCCCAGTCGGAGCATAGCTCCGATCACGGGTTTTAACCCCTTGGATGCCCCGGTCAAAAATGAATACGGCAACCAAAGGGATCCGCCATGCTATATTTCCCCTTCGGCATTCCCCGTGGAGAGATCTGGATATGCATCTTTGGCAGCCCAGGATCTGGCCAGGGAACCGGTGCTGCTAGTAGCCCCTAGTACCTAGTTGATCCTGCCCAGAAGTGAGGAACCCTGCCTATGTGTTTGCATAGACTGACTTTCTCTATAGATTACAATACATGTGTATTGCAGTCTATTGTGCTTAACCAGTGATCATTGCATCGTTGGTTCAAGCCCCCTTGATGGACATCACTAAAAACCACTGCAAGGCACAGTGTTCTGCTCCACTATATGGACTCTCTGCAGCCAGGAAATAGATGTTTTTAACGTAATTTGCTGAAAACTTATTTGGATCAAATCGAATAGTATCAGAAAATTTGGCAAAGTTGCCGAACCAAATTTTTGCAAAATTCAACTCATCTCTAGTTGTGTATAATATAAAGATTAAGGGAGCTTGAGTAGAATATAAAGATGAATGATGTCATATAACATAAAGGTGGGGAGAGCAGTGTATAATATACAGGTGGGAGACAACTGTGTATAATATAAGGGCCCAGTGTATATAAGGGGAAAGGTACTTTCTATAATTGGAGAGTTATTATATAAATGAGCCTTCTATAATATAGAGAGGTGAGAACGTTTTGAGGTATAACAACAAAGGTGCTCTCAGGGTGTGCATAGGGGATGAAATTGAGTTGGACCAGTGAGTGAACGGGGCGGGCCAAGTCTAAAGTTTGTTCGTATATACAGTATACATATATGCACACATATGTATAGAGAGAGAGAAAGAAGGAACATGTATTACAGACGACTTTGCTTTAAGCTTATTTTTAATGTCAACTTGCAACAGAATCCAGCCTGTAAGTGCAGAAGTAGGTCACTAGGAGAAATAAGATCTAATTTTGGTTAATTAATCATAAGTCCTTTTCGCCTACATTGCTGACATGCAGACAATAGTTTAGCACTAAACTAAACCTGAATCTAAAATGAATAGAGAGATTTTATGCTATATTGGTAAAACACTATATACATTTTGACAGCATAGTTTATAGTACAGTATATTGTTATTGCTATGTTTCAAGATTTACTAATCCTGTCTAATTTCTAAACAAATTTAGGTCCTCTTTAAAATTTGGCAATATTATCTTGCCTGATGGTAAATCTTAAATCAGGCTCATCTTTAAACCCTTGTGAAAGCAGTCTAATTGGGCATTAAAGCTTTTTCATATTCTGCATCTCTAATTTCCAAAATATATAACTTTTTTCTGTGAACATGACCATATGAGGGCTTATTTTTGACTAACAGGTTATATTTTTAGATTTTTTTTATGTTTTATTATATTCATATTGGTATTACCATTTTTAGGCTATGGAGATGTCACTTTTTTTTTTTTTTTTTTTTTGGGGGGGGGGTGTTGCTGATTGTGCTCCAGTTTTTTTACCTAAAGTCAGGAGTGGATTTAACAGAAGGGAAAAGGCTAAGAGCTTCCTTTTATATTGTCCATTCCTTTTCAAGCCACTCCTGACTGGCTCAGAAAAACGCAGCAAAATCTGCAACACAAACACTGTGTTTCCTCAACGTGGGGCTTAATTGAATAAAACTTTATTTTGTAAAAATAAATAACCATTTGCTAGAGCCATAACTTTTTTATACTTTTGTTGAATGAGTTATGTGAGGGCTCTTTTTTTTTTTGCATACCAATTTGTGTGTGTGTGTGTGTGTGTGTGTGTGGGGGGGGGGGATTGTACAATGTTTTGATAGCGACAACTTTTGATCACTTTTGAATGCTTTTATGGAGGGAGTTAAGATATCCAAAATATATTAATTTACACTGTGGTATTTATTTTCGTTAAAGTGTTCACTATACAAGATAATACCTGTTTTACTTTTAAAACTTTTCTTTTTATTTCTTATTATTTACTTTTCATGCTTTTATAAACGCTTTTCAATTTCCTTTGTATTTTTTTTCTAGCATCCCATTTGGGGACTTGAGCCTGGGAAGTCTTGATCCCCTGTACAATATACTGCAACATTTTTTGTATTGCAATATATTATACATAGACTATCTATGTGTAATAGGGCCAGGAAGCTATCTAGGAGGTAATGGACACATGATCTTAGGGTGCATTCACACGATGTAACACGGCACTGATTCTTGCACGATAACTTGTAAGGACCAGCAATGCAATTGACTTCAATGGGTTCCGTTTAACGCTCGTAACACATTGAAATCATTGGGAGGATTTTTAATCCATTAATTTCAATGTGTTAGGTGCGTTAAACGGAAACCATTGAAGTCAATGGGATTCCGTTTTGCAGTGCTGATTCTTACACGAGTTATCATGCAAGAATCAGTGCCGCATTACATTGTGTGAATGCCCCCTTAATGTGTGGGACTGAGAGGGTGCCCCAACCCTTAGCCATCCAGATGTCAAGATCAGGGCATCTGGGGGTAGTTTGCTGCTGTCATTTTCATTGGCATTCAGTGGTACCTATATACTTGATGATAGTAACTATAGGAGTTAATAATATTCATAATAATATTAAAAGTAATCATGTGAAAAATCAGAACTAACTGTTGCAGATTTTAGTGTGGATTGTTGAAGGTGTTCTTTCTTACTTGAGGTTAAGACCCCACGAGCCAGAAAAGCCACGCTAAAGCGCTGCGGGAACAATAGCGGTTCTTCCTGCACACTTTTAACAGACAGTTCAAAGAGTTGTCCTCCGCGGACTTTCTGTTACAATTATATATATGGGAAAGCTGCCAGCATTTCCGTAGACATAATTGACATGTTTTGATTTTCAAAACTGCGACGTTTTTGGAAATAGCAGCGTTTCCGCGCTGCGATATTTTCCACAAAGTGGGCATGGAATTCGCATGAATCCCGTCCACTTTGCAAGTACTGTAAAACGCCGCAATTTTGCCTGCTGCGTTTCCCCGTGGGGAAATCGCGGCATTTCCAGCCCGTTGGGCCCGGCCTTATGCAGATTTTGTTGCTAATTTCACCCCTCCCTTTGAAATAAATCACACAGAGAGCCCAGTTCTACCTCTGATAAAATCAGAGATATCACCAGATAAAGACACTACCAGGTGTCAACTGATGATGTCTTCAGAAATAGCAGAATTAGAACCTGGTGGAATATGAAACCTATGGTTTGCGGCTTTTATAGGACACCTGAACCACTGTTCTAGGTGATGTAGAACCCTTGAAGTGCCCCCCTCCATTCCTCAGCCTTTTCTGCATGTAAAACTCTACCACAAAATTAGAACAAAGAATTGACATGAAATTTAAAAAATCCAGAACATATGTCAATTTTTGCACAGACTGCATGGTGCTACTGAAAAGCTACTTTATTTCACTGCAGATTTTCCCCATGAATGCCTGCTCAGAATGTATGCAGTCACTACCACATGCAGGTAGCCTTAGGAGTCACGTGTAAGAGTAGAAACATTCGGTATTAGAATAGAAGTATAAATCTTGCAAGCTGCATTTGGAATAACATTATAAATAAAGATCCACCTCTTAAAGAGGGTGTCCAAGTCCAACTAATTTTCATTGATGACCTAGTCTAAGGATAGGTCAGTAATAAGAGATCAGAGGATGTTTGACACAAAGTAGCGCCGCTGATCAGCTGTTTGAAAGGGGTGCAGCACTTGTACGAGTGCCGTAATCTCTTCACATTTTACATTACTTATTGTCGTTTCAAACATGCAATTCTCTTTATTTTCATCCAATTCACTTCTATGGGACCAGCCTGTAATTACATTGCACGGCCACAGGGAAACATCCGGCATTTGATATAAACAGTGAGGTGGCCACGCTGATCTCTTATTGATGACCTATCCTGATGACAGCTAATCAAAAAATTAGTCCAGTCGTCCCCTGCTTTTCTGCTTACTTTATTGAAGCTGCAACTTGCCGAAATGGCATATGACCACTTCAAGCCTTGTGTTCTACATACTCACATCATTGGTGTGCAAGTGAATGGATAGATAAGTTATGTGTGAGTATGGAGACTAACTGCTTCAGAAATGTAAACATAGACTGTCCCCTTGACCATAGGTTATCACCTATGCATACCTCCCAACTTTTGAAGAAGTAAAAGAGGGAGAAAATGTGCGCTGCGCATAGCGCGCCGCGGCAAATTCGGCTCCACCCACTTTTATGTTGACTCTGCCCATTCCCATTCATTTTTCATGTGCCCACACACAGTATAGTCCTCCTACAGTCACCAATAAATTATATGACCCCCTCCATCTCTCCCCCAGTTTCATATACACCCTTCATCTGCCCCCAGTTTCATGTCACCCCCCTCCATCTCTGCCCCCAGTTTCATGTCCCCCCATCTCTTCCCCCAGAATCATGTCCCCCCATCTTTGCCCCCAGAATCACGTCCCCCCATTTCTGCCCACAGTTTCATGTCCCCCCATCTCTTCCCCCAAAATCATGTCCCCATCTCTGCCCCCAAATTCATGTCTCCTCCTTCTCTGCCCCAGTGTCATGCCGTTCTCCCACCTTCATCTGCCCCTAGTTTCAAGCCCACTTCATTTTTCCCCTCAATGTTTAACACAAAAAAACCCCACTTATACTCACCTTCCAACGCTCCGGACGGACGCAGATCTGTGTTGGAACCGGGACATACCTCCTGCCAACCGGGACCGCAGGACAGGACACCGAAATCGTGAATGTCCCGCGGAAATCAGGATGGTTTGGAGGTATGCCTATGCAGCGACAAATATATTTTAAAGCGAAACCCCTTCGAGTGCCTTAGGCAGGGTTTACACAGCGTTCTTTACTGAAGAACTGCATGTACCTGCAGTAATGAGTAGCACATGACTATGCAGTTCATCTGTATGCTAAAGGACAGTACATTGAAGACCTCTGTCTTACGGGTAACATAGTAGGAATGTGCTACTCACAACTGCAATTACAAGCTGCATGTAGTTCTTCAGAAAAAAAAGCACTGTGTAAACACAGCCTCACAAGACAGAACTATGATAGTAAGTACACTTATAATTATAGAGCCCAAACTCTGCACAAACATAAGATCACAAGGATATCACAGTCATATTCTCATTAGCAAATACAATAAAATCCAGTATACCTGCATGAATGAAAAGTTTTTTTCTTTACCTTGTACTTGTCAAAACCAGCCAGTTGATCGGAGGTGATATACTGGTAACTAAACATGATGGTTGTTTACGGAGCTACAATTCAGCGCTTTTCTTCGCCACAGTATCAGATCTGTAACAGTTTTCCCCCAGGCAGCAGGATACAGGTCCTGTAGTTAAGCAGCCGGCTCAGAGAGTACAGTTAGCATACCTGTGTTTGCCAGTCTATGTCCTGCTATCTTATCTGTGAAGAACATAGCTCTTGATGTCACTAACCAGGAAGGCAGGTATTTAAGAAGTAAAGGTATCATCTTGCTTGCAAAGGTGACAACAAGTCCTTCCTTTTTTTTGAAATGCAAGAGATGAAACAGACATAAGTAAGAAACAGCTGAGCACAATTTTTAATAGTCTGAAAAAAGAGTAAGAACCATTCCCATGAACCTGGAATCTATTTCATTGTAGGTGAAGACACTTTTTAATATATTCATATATATTCACAAACTGGATTTCACCATGTATCAATAAGTGTTTGTACTAAATGAACAATTATTAAAAAACAGTAAAAACACATGAAAAAACGCCATAAAAACTTTAAAACTGCAGGAATTATTTTCATGCATCTAAAATACTACGGAAATATATTTTTAGTAAAAAGGCCTACGGAGAAACTCTGATGACAATTATATTAGGTTTCCCTTAGCAGAGTTATGTGCCAATCTGCACAAATAACCATACTGTATGTATATGCCTTGCGCACATTCAGCATTCTAACCTTCTATACTGAATTACAAGTGTAGCACCAGCAGTAGTTTTGTTACTGTGCAAAGAAGAACATGGTTGCAGTCCTAGACTCTTGGCAGTGTGTTTTGTTTTTAAGCTGCAGAGGGATATTTGCCAATGTAGAACATGCCTCTTTATTGGGCATTCCTTTAAAATGGGCTCCATCATTGGGAAAAGTCATTTTTAGCTAAGCATACTTGCATAGTCTTTAGAAAGGCTATTTCACACATACCTTTTGTATGTAAATCGCCTCAGTAGTTTTTGCATGAGCCCATTTTTATTTAGATGCTAATTAGGCTCCAGTGAGCACTGGAAGTTCTCAGAGTACACTGTATCTCTCCTCTCTCCCTGCTATGTGCTGTGTATGAGAGCAGCGTGATGCGTCATCAGCGGCAGCCTGTGCTGCACACACAGCAGACAGTGCTTGCTGAGACTTCTGGGTGCATGCTGGAGGCTAATTTGCATATGAATAAAAAGGGGCTCATTCAAAAACTACTGAGGCAATTTACATACAAAAGGTATGAGTGGAATAGCCTTTTTAAAGGCTATGCAAGTATGTGCTTAGTTAAAAACTACTTTTCCCAATGATAGAGCCCCTTTAGCGGTATTTAACTGTATTTATATACTTCGCAAAAACCAAGTCTCATAATAGTTTCTGTTGAAAATACGTCCTTTTTGCCCATTACAACATGAATTCAGCTTTTATTTTTGGCATGTGGTTTAACAGAGCTGTGACTGGTTCCTATGAAAAACAGAACCTCTTTTTTTCTTGAAGATAGCAATGATGCAAAATATTACTGAAATAAAAACCATGCAAATTGTGAATGATTTCGATTTTCTTTATAGCATAATAGCCCTTCTTGTTTGAAAGCTGTTTTAACCTATGGACTTCAGCCCTTAGGAATCAGAACTAGTGAAGTAGTGTTATCTGTGAATGCACAGGTAACGTATAACACTGAATTCACCCTTTCCTTGCCAAGAATGTAACAGTTTTTTACAGTCACTCACTGGCAAGAGGTGTGCCTGAATTATCAAGAGGCTCTGGCCAGTTAATAATTTAGGTGCACTCCCATGTACGAGGAATGAAATCAATATCAGTCAAGAACTGGCATAGATTTCAGGAAGAACTTACGCCAGCTTTCTGTCGTGTAAGTTTGCCTTGGCTCCAGCAAATTCCACAAATGCTGGCAAGCAGGGCACAGAAGGAACAATGTGGCGCATCTTTGGCACAAAAAAGAGGGTGTGCGCCAAAGAAGCACCATATTCACAATACTGGAGTACATGGCTTAGTATATTCCATCCAGTATAATGAAAGCATGTTCCTGGCCATTCCTGTAACAGTAAAGCACACTTTAGTGTTTGCTATACGTATAGCCCACTATACAATATGAGGAATCTTTTGAGGAATCTTTGTTTTGCATTCTTGTAACAGGCCCAGTTCACCCAAGGAAGTTTCAGGAAACCAGTGGCACAGTTTAGAAACTTTGCATGTTCAAAAACAAAACAACAGACAGTGTACATCCTAGTGCAAAGACGGTGAACCTTTGTGGGACTGAGTGCCCAAACTGCAACCCAAAACCCACTAAATTATTGCAAAGTGCCAACATGGCATTTTAACCTTAATACTCTACGGATCCACAATTGCGGAGAGTTACGGACCAACAAATTACAGTTGTGTGAATGGGACTTTTCGGAGCTACTGAAAGGTAAAATTCTCTGCACTGGTGCTTTTGAACATTAGTGGGAGCCGGTCAGGATTTTTTTCTGGGAGCCGTTTTGTTCCGGCTCCCGGAAAATGAAGTGAGATGCTCATTCTTCAGGGTAATTCGCCTCACGATTTGACCTGAAGACACTCCTGACTAGGTCCATTCATTGGGCCTAATCCAGAGCGGAGTGCGTGACTGGATGTCGGTGCATTGCATCAGCATTCCGTTGCGACCACCCGTTTTTTGGACCGGAACCTCAGGTTCCGGTCAAAAAAACCCTGTGTGAACTTACCCTTCCAGCAAAATCTGCTTTTCAAATGCTCAGTGATGATCCTTCCCTCTTTGGCACACTGCCGTGTGTCCAAACAGCCATTTACAACAACATGTAGGAGATTTCTGTGCTTGTGAGAAACCACATAAATAAGTGTGAGATACATTTTCTCCTTTAACCCCTTGTGAATGTGTAAATTTTAGGATTGATGAACGTATTAAAAAAAAAAAAAGCCCAAATTTCACCTTCATATTGTCTTAATTCCTGTGAAATGCTTAAAGGTTTAAAAAGATCCCAAATGCTGTTTTGAATTACTTACAGGGCGCAGTTTTGAAAATGATGTGATATGGGGGAGATGTTTCTAATAGATAGGTTTTTAAAATTCCCTTTCAGAACGGATGTGGTCCCTCATAAATGGGTTTGGGAAATGTTCTTGTAAATTTGTAAGCTTTTAATATTCAAAAAAAATTGAGGGATGATTAAAAGATGATGTGGACAAAATTGTTGGTATCCCTCGTTTAATGAAAGAAAACCCACAAAGGTCACAGAAATAACTTACATCTGACAAAAGTAATTACAATGAAAATGAACAAATGAAAGTCAGACATTACTTTTTGCTTCAACAGTATTTTTTTATTTTTTATAAATAAAACTCATGAAACAGTTTGGACAGAAATGAAGGTTCCCGTAACTTAATACTTTGTTGCACAATCTTTTGCGGCAATCACTGCAATCACACGCTTTCTGTAACTGTCAATGAGACTTCTGCACCTCTCAGCAGGTATTCTGGCCCCCTCCTGTCTCAGGTTTGAAGGCTGCCTTTTCCAGACGGCAGGTTTCAGCTCCTACCAAAGATGCTCAATAGGATTTAGATCAGTGCTCATAGAAGGTCACTTCAGAATAGTCCAATGTTTTCCTCTTAGCCATTCTTGGGTGTTTTTAGCTGTGTTTTGGGTCATTATCCTGTTTTAAGACCCATGACCTGTGATGAACTCCAACAGGTTTTCGTCCAGAATGGTCCTGTATTTGGCTTCATCCATTTTCCCATCAATTTTAACCATCTTCCCTGTCCCTGCTGAAGACAAGCAGGCCCATACAATTATGCTGCCACCACCATGTTTGACAGTGGGGATGGTGTGTTCAGGGTGATGAGCTGTGTTGATTTTACGCCAAACATATCATTTTGCATTGTGGCCAAAAAGTTCAATTTTAGTTTAATCTGACCAGAGCACCTTCTTCCACATGTTTGGTGTCTCCCAGGTGGCTTGTGGCAAACTTTATATGAGAATTTTTATGGATATCTTTCAGAAATGGCTTTCTTCTTGCCACTCTTCCATAAAGGCCAGATTTGTGTAGTGTACGACTCTGTTGTCCTATGGACAGACTCTCACACCTCAGCTGTGGATCTCTGCAGTTCATCCAGAGCGATCATGGGTCTTGGCTGCATCTCTGATCAGTCTTCTCCTTGTTTGAGATGAAAGGTTAGAGGGGCGGCCGGGTCTTGGTAGATTTGCAGTGGTCTGATACTCCTTCCATTTCAATATGATTGCTTGCACAGTGCTCCTTGGGGTGTTTAAAGCTTGGGAAATCTTTTCGTATCCAAATCTGGCTTTAAACTTCTCCTCAACAGTATCTCAGACCTGCCTGGTGTGTTCCTTGGTCTTCATGATGCTCTCTGCGCTTTAAACAGAACCCTGAGCCTATCACAGAGCAGGTGCATTGATAACACACAAGTGGATTCTATTTATCATCAGTCATTTAGGACAACATTGGATCATTCAGAGATCCTCACTGAACTGAATGGAGTGAGTTTGCTGCACTGCAAGTAAAGGGGCCAAATAATATTGCATGCCCCACTTTTCAGTTTTTTTATTTGTTAAAAAAGTTTAAAATATCCAATAAATTTAGTTCCACTTCACAATTGTGTCCCACTTGTTGTTGATTCTTCCCCATAAAATTAAAATTTGATATCTTGCCTGAAATGTGGCATAACGTTGAAAAGTTCAAGGGGGCCGAATACTTTCGCAAGGCACTGTATATATATATATATATATATATATATATATATATATATATATATATATATAGTGTCTTGCAAAAGCAGAGATATGGTAGATCATATTTATTAACATATTTGGGTGGTATAGTTATCTTTCTGAAGATCAGAGCATTACACATTTTGAAAATTGTACATTTTTCCCAATTACCTATCTTTTTTAAATATATGAATGCAAAAAATATTGATCAAAGATTACCATTAAAATGAAGCACAATCTCAAAATCACTTGGGTAAGTTAAAGCATCTCAAAGTTATTGACACATAAAGTGACACGTTAGTATTGAAAGATGTCATATTCTTAAAGGGGTATTCCCATGTACATAGTTTTTTTTTTAAATTTGTAGATAATTAAAAGTTAAACATTTTTGCAAATATAAGTAATTTAAACATTTTGCAGAGTTTTAAAGATTTTCTCTAAATATCTTGTGGTCACAGTCTTGTTGTCTCGATTGGCTGCCAGTGGATACGACCATGACTGCAGGAACTTTCTAAGGTCAGAAAATTGGCCATGATTTCCTTATTGTGGCCGGGATATCTTCTGATACATGTAATGTCCCTGCCTGATAACCCGGCTACAATAAGAAAATCATAGCTGGGTTCCTGACAAGTCCCAGACCATAAAAAGTTTCTGCATTAGTGGTCGTAACCATTGACAACCGATCAAGACAACAGACTGTCACCACTAAGAAAGTTAGAGAAAATGTTTAAAACTTTGCAGAATTTTTAATTACTTATATTTGCAAAAATGTTTAACTTTTAATTATCTACAAATATAAATATGATCATGTACAAGGGAATACCCCTTTAAGGATTTTAAACAAGTAGTAGTAATAATAATCATGATGATATTAAAAATAAACAAATATATTCATCTACAGCTGTCTTCTTCATTCTGTAGCAAAAGAATAGAAATCAGAGTTCAATGAACTCTTGTACCTATTCTGGCACAGAAGACTAAGAGATGAGACCAAATTGTGTCTCATCTCAAAGGTCGATGTTCAAGAGCTAGTGCAGGGATTCCTTGAGCCATGTAAGAGTTCCTGCGGTAGCTACGTGATCAGGGTTGCACCTAGACACGTTGCCAATATGCCGCTGAAGGGACTTACTGACTACTTGACCGGGAGTAACCTAGTCATTTTGTAGAGTAGGTAGGGCAGAGGAAACAGGAGCCGCCCACAGACCATTTCTGACTTGTATGAACAGACAGGCAGCTGGGAAACTTGTCGTGAATGATTTCTAAGTGCAGAACTAAGATGTAGCCATCATATTATTTCTTCAATGTTAGATCTCCACCAATCATGAGAGTCCAAATGGCAGTCAAGCACCATGGGACCGCCATTAGAAACCAAGGGCTGTATGCTATCTTTAGCAAACCTACACACGCTGGATGAAGTTGTCGGTGGGTATGCTTCAGCAACCCCAATTTTAAGATTGAGAAAGTATGCCCAGTTAAACTGCCAGAATTGCCCTACTGACAGTGGGCAGAGATCAGTAATGGCACCGATATCTTCAGCCCAGGACACATAACGGGAAAAACTGACCGTATGCTGAATTCAGTGCACTGTTGGCTTTCTAGCGGTATATAAAATTGCATGTGCAGGAGGACATGAAAGATCCTCTTTAAAAACCGGTTGCCGCAGAGGACCTTGTGGACTCGTCTAAATTTGAGACCCTCTGGTGGCCGTGGGTCATGTTTCTTCCCTTTTTTCGGACGGTCCCTTCCTTGGGGCTTGTGGGTGCATTTGTCCCTTTTCTCACTTTCATGTTAGTTTTTGTTTTCCTATTGTTTCCTGTACTTGTGGTGTGTTGTCCTCCCTCGGTCCTGTGTTGTTTTGGTCCCGCTCTTGGAGCCGTGCTGTGTCTTCAGATGCTCCTTCTTTGTTGTTTAGCATTGAGTACTCTTGGCGCACACGCCTCATTTCGCCCACTTCGGGCGCTGTTTTGTTGTCCTATAGTTATTAGACCTGCTCCTGGTTTGTTTCTGTTTTGCATTCTTGTTATGGTCTATGGTTTTGTCTATTTTGTAAAAATTTCAATAAAACTCAGTTTACATCTAAAAGCCGGTTGCCCGCAGACCCCATAGACTATAATGGGGTCTGCTGAGTTTCCGCCCAAAAAAATGAGAGAAAAGTTCTGCTTGCAGGGCTTTTCTCTCCACATTTTTCAAGTGGATTTCAGAACAGAAAACCAGAACGGCGTTTGAACACAGGTGTGAACCCAGCCTTAGCCACAGCAGAGTGCAGTGAATAGGATTTCAACAAATCCCATTCAGACACTGCATAACACTGCACAAAGTGTGTCGTCTGCTGCAGGTTTTAAACCTATATCAGATACAATTGCAGAGGCTAAAACCCAGGTGATCAGAAAACATGTTGGTTTTTTTTTTTTTTTTTTAATGCTCTCTTTTGCTTTTTGAGACCTGTTTTTTTTTTTTTTTTTTTTTTGTCACAGTTGTGTTTGCTGCAGATTACAATCATAAGAGCTCTGGGGGCAGTAGCCATTATCTAAAGCATACCCAGAACACAGAGGATATTGATCATTGCAGACATTCTTGAGGCCACAGAGCCCCTCCTCACTGCTGTGCTGAGGAGCCTCAACTGACTGAGTCTGCTACACCTACTCATAAACCTGCAGCGTAGCGCCACGCTCCTCATGACGTCACGTTTCACGCAGCCGCACAGCTAATTACATTCCCTCATTTCTATTGGCGAGCTTCCCGGCAGTCGATGGCCAATCAGAAGTGGCCATTGGATATGGGCGCCAGAGATCAAGAGCGACGGCGTTCTGGGTGACCCGGGAGTACGGGAGGGAGGAAGGGTCATACTGATGTAATAACAACGCAGTTCATGTGGTCGCGATGCCACAGGGGAAGGTAACGCTTTTGTAGTTACTTCCGCAGTCGTGTCCTGCCCTGTGTGCAGTGTGTCTGTGCAGAGCGTGCCAGTAGCTCTCAGTATGTCACCCTACTATGTACACTCAGTGTATACCTGTACATATGTGACTAGGGCGGTGATAGTAATGGAGGTTTTCAGAGTCTTTATTCATGTATGTAGTTACTAAAGTGTATACTCCAGAAGTAAATGTGTCTGAAGGATCTGTGTACAGGAACCTTAGTCATATGAAGTCCTGGACACCTGCATATAACTAGTGCATTCATGTGCTCATGTTCTATTTATTAGCCCTATGTGTATAGTGTAGGGCTGCAAGCTCCAGGTACAGGATAACACACCCTGCTGGGACATCTGCCATAATCATTACGGGGATTTTCTGTCAGTTAAAGAAGACCTTTCACGTCCTCATTTATGTGCGGTATTTTATACCGCTAGAAAGCCGACAGTGCACTGAATTCAGCCCAGTGTTGTTTTCCCGGTATGGGCGCTGGAGATACTGGTGCTGTTAATTTCACCACTGATATGACAGAGGGATGGGCCTTGCAGTCTAGCGTCATAGTCGTCGCTGGGCTGTGAGGAAAGCCCCCTGACAATACAAGTCTATGGAAAAGTACTGTCAGGTGGAAGCATTCCTCACAGTCCAGCGTTGATAGTAGTCTGTAATGCCTGCCCTTCTGGCAGTGGGGAAATATCAGTCCCAAACTTAATATCTCCGGCATCGGAGCACATAACACGAAAGCTGACATTGTGCTGAATTCAGCCCACTGTTGGCTTTCTAGCGGTATATAATACCACACATCAATGAGGACATGAAAGATTCTCTTTAAAGATGACCTTTCACCACCTTGAAGAAGTTCAGTCTTAACATCCTTTTATAGGTGCTGCTCTACTGATTCCAGTACAGTAGGTATTTATTTTCTAGCTCCCACTGTTCCAGAGCAATCGCTGCTCTTTGTTTTGGTGCCTGATATGCAATTTTAGGCTCTGTTCTTTGTCAGGTGGGTGGTGTCAGGCAGGAACAGGTAAAGGGGTGTGATTCTGAGTTCTGACACTGGCCGCCTCAGATTGAAGCTCGGAGTCATAACCCCCTGCCTGCACTGCCCTTCTGGCATTATAGAGCTTAAGGCTGGGGCCCCACGGGCCAGAAACGCCGCGATTTACCGGCAGAGCAGACACCGTGAGAAAAATCGCGGCGTTTTACAGTACTTGCAAAGTGGATGGGATTCATGCGAATCCCATCTCCACTTTGTGGAGAAAATCGCAGCGCGGACACGCTGCGATTTCCAATAACGTTGCGGTTTTGAAAATCGCAACATGTCAATTGTATCTACGGTTGCGCTGGCAGCTTTCCCATAGATACAGTGGTAAGAGAAAGTCCGTGGAGGAAAACTCTGTGAACTTTCTCTTCAAAGCGCTGTGGAAAGAACCGCAATACGCTCACGCTACAGTTCTTCCCACAGCGCTTTAGTACTGCGTTTATGGCCCGTGGGGCCTTAGCCTAAAGAGGTTATCCAGTTTTTATAAATAATTCACAGGATGCATCAATACAAAACACTTCCTAATGTATATCCTGTTTAAATCCAGCAGCAGGTATCTGTTCTATTAATATATAATAATACATTTTATTTTTATAGCGCCAACATATTCCGCAGCACTGTACAATTTATAGGGTTCAGATACAGACATACATAACAAAGAACGTCATTTCACACAATGGGACTGAGGGCCCTGCTCAAAAGAGCTTACAATCTATGAGGTAGAGGGGGTGACACAAGAGGTAGCAGGGGCGGCATTGCTTATACAGTGTTCAGACAATTTTGTGCATTAGGAATTGTGATAGGCTTGTCTGAAAAGATGCGTCTTTAGTTTGCGTTTGAAAATGTAGAAGTTGGGAGTTAATCTTAATGTCCGGGGTAGAGCATTCCAGAGAAGTGGTGTAGCTCGGAAGAAGTCTTGTATACGAGCGTGGGAGGTTCTGATAATAGAGGATGTAAGTGTTAGATCATTGAGTGAGCGGAGAACACGGGTTGGGCGGTAGACAGAGATGAGGGAAGAAATGTAGGGAGGTGCGGCATTATGGAGAGCCTTGTGGATGAGAGTAATAACTTTATATTTTATTCTATAATGAATAGGCAGCCAATGTAGTGACTGGCACAGACCAGAGGCATCGCTGTAGCGTCTAGCCTGATAGATGAGCCTGGCCGCTGCATTCAGAATAGATTGTAGAGGGGAGAGTTTAGTGAGGGGAAGACCGATTAGTAAGGAGTTACAGTAGTCAAGGCGAGAATGAATCAGAGAGACAATAAGTGTCTTTAGTGTATCTCTGGTAAGGAAAGGGCGTATTCTGGAGATGTTTTTGAGGTGGAGGTGACATGAACGTGCGAGTGATTCAATATGAGGGGTGAAGGAAAGGACTGCGTCAAATATGACCCCGAGGCAGCGGGCATGCTGCCTAGGAGTTATAGTAAGGCCTGAGACTGCAATGGATATATCAGGGACAGATCTGTTAGATGGTGGAAATAGTAGTAGTTCAGTCTTAGAGAGATTTAGTTTCAGATAGAGCGAGGACATGATGTTAGAGACAGCAGAGAGACAGTCACTGGTGTTCTGTATGAGTGCAGGGGTGATGTCACGGGAAGATGTGTATAATTGGGTGTCATCAGCATAAAGATGGTACCTGAAGCCAAATCTGGCGATGGTTTGTCCAATGGGGGCTGTGTAGAGAGAAAAGAGCAGGGGGCCGAGGACCGAGCCCTGAGGAACCCCAACAGCAAGGGAAAGAGGGGAGGAAACAGAGCCCGCGAATGATACACTGAAAGTGCGGTCTGAAAGATAAGAGGAGAACCAGGAGAGCGCAGTGTCATTGAGGCCAACTGAGCGGAGCATAGTGAGGAGGGTCAACAGTGTCAAAAGCTGCAGAGAGGTCCAGAAGAATAAGAAGAGCGAAGTCACCATTGGATTTAGCCTTTAGTAGATCATTAGAGACTTTTGTGAGAGCTGTTTCAGTAGAGTGCAGAGCGCGGAAACCAGATTGTAAGGGGTCAAGCAGAGAGTTAGCAGAGAGATAACGGATTAACCGAGAATAAACCAGGCGTTCCAAAAGTTTAGAGATGAAGGGGAGGTTAGAGACGGGTCGATAGTTAGCAGCACAGGATGGGTCCAGGGAGGGTTTTTTCAGTAGCGGGGTTATAACAGCATGCTTGAAGGAGGATGGGAAGATTCCAGAAGAGAGAGAGAGGTTAAATATTTTAGTAAGGTAAGTAGTGACAGCAGGGGACAGAGATTGGAGAAGGTGTGAGGGGAAGGGGTCACTACTGCAGGTTGTGGGGCGAGATGAAGAAAGTAGCTGGGAGACTTCCTCTTCTGTAACAGGTTCAAAAGAATGGACAGTCTGAAGTGCGGCTGGTGAGGGGATCAGTACTATCGTAGGTGGTGGGATCAATGCCACCAGGGGCTTGGGCAGTAATTTCCAGACGGATCTTATCAATTTTATCATGGAAATACATGGCCAGGTCATCAGCACTAAGGTCTGTGAATGGCGTCTGCACCTTGGGTGTGAGTAAGGAGTGAAAGGTTTCAAAAAACCTTTTAGGGTTGCTGGAGAGAGAAGAGATGAGGGCGGTGAAATAGTCTTGTTTGGCGAGGTAAAGGGCAGAGCTATATGTTTTATTTTCAGCTCATTGACCTCAGAGTGACATTTAAAGGGATTCTACCATTAAAATCAGCTAAAGGCTATTCTTCTCCTTCTTTAGATGGCTTCTCTGCGCTGCCGTTCGGTAGAAATCCTGGTTTTCTTTGGTATGCATATGAGTTCTCTCTCAGCACTGGTGGCGTCCCCAATACTGCGAGGGAAATCTCTAGCGCCGTATCCATCTTCTTCAGGAACGGCCTCTCTGTGCGTCTTCTTCTGGAGTTGGGTTCAAACTTCTGGGCCTCGGGCAGAGCCGACTGCGCATGCTCAAAGGCACAAGAAAATGGCCGCTTACTTACTGTGTAAGTGGCCATTTTTCTTTTGGCCTGTGGAACAAAGGACATTTATTATATGACCTTATCTCTACTCTGTTTACAATTTTCTACTTTTAATCCCCTTATGTGTCCTCTAGTCTTCTCTGAGATTAATTGACACACATTGATAGCGTTTGCATAAAAGGTGTCAGTATGCAATCAGTATGTGCATCAGTCCGTTTTTAGTCTCAAACTGAATTCAAGCGGACTGATCACATAAGCATTAGAGATGAGCGAGTACTGTTCGGATCAGCCGATCCGAACAGCACGCACCATAGAAATGAATGGATGCACCTGGTACTTCCGCTTCGACGGCGGCTGGCCGCTTAACCCCCCGCGTGCCGGCTACGTCCATTCATTTCTATGTGAGCGTGCTGTTCGAATCGGCTGATCCGAACAGTACTCTCTTATCTCTAATAAGCATGTGTGAACCAAGCCTATGTCACACAAATCTAGGTATATAAGGGCTGGTTCACACATGCTGATGTGTTCCGTCCGGAAGGAGTCTGCATGAGGACCCTCTCGGATGGAATGTAAGCGCTGTGCAGTTCAAGCGCACAGGCCCCATAGAACGATTCGTGTGGGCAGTGTGCAGCAAGCCCACGGATCCCATTATAGTCTATGGGGCCCGTGCGCTTGAACTGCACAGCACTTGCAGTTGTGCTTGTGTTTCGTCTGTAGGGGTCCTCATGCGGACCCTTACGGACGGAACACATCAGCAAGTGTGAATCGGGCATAAGATGAGAGATTTAATGTTATAAATACTCCAGGAAAGTTTGTTGCTGCTATATACTTTACTGATAATAAGCGGGATCATAAGATTCGGAACCTACACATCGAAGTCACCAAGACCAGTCTCTTAGGATAAGTTCACACAGGGTTTTTTGGTCAGGATTTTGAGGCCGTATCCACCTCAAAATCCTGACCAAAAAGATTGCTCCCATTGAAATAAAAAAGAAGCGACATGCTCATTCTTTCAGGCGGATTCGCCTAAAATCCCTGTGTGAACTTACCCTTAGCGGTAGCCCAGTCCATGTGTTGTAGGACACCTGATTACCAGCAGAAAAATGTACAGAAAATTCACTATTTTATATGGAGCAAAATCTTGGGCCCCAGCTCAATCATTGAGTTCAGCTCTTTCATTCAATCCTTTAGCCACAGTATAAAATCCAGCAACTAGTCATGTAGTTGCCTTTACTAATATTTGGGAAATAAAGGTTTGTTTTAAAGGGCTCAGTGAATACCAGTGTGGTACTGTAAGGGTATGTTCACATGGCGGAAAATGGTTTCCGCAGTGCAAACATCCATACAACTAACCGTGACGGGATGCTGATGTAGTGCAATGGGAGTTGTTGTAGAGTCAACGAGAGCCATTTTTGCTGGGGATTTTGAGGCGGATTCCGCGTCAAAATATGCTGGCAAAAACCTCTGTGAATATACCCTAATAGGATATCACCATTGTAAGGAATCCGTCCACAACATTTCCCATTACTAGTGGTAATGAAAAGTGGGAGTTTGGGAACCACAGTAACTGAGCCCCAAAGTGTCAGTCTTTATGTGGAGATGCGTGGCATGGAAGCCTGCCATTCTTACTGCCACAGAAAAAAGTTAATGTAAGAAAAAAAAAAAAAAAAAACATGGAGAATTTTTATTTACTCAGTAATTTCTACAGTATTTTAGAAAGATTTACGTTACGATTTCCTTATGGACTCTGTAAGCATATTTGCCTGGTGCTGTCATTGTGAATTTTAATAACCTCTTTAAATCCAAACCATTTTGGGTTAGTTTTTACTGTTTTCGCACCATGTAGAGCACATGTGAGTCACATATTTCCTGAAGGAGACCATAGGAGATTTATTGTTGCAGAGTTCTTTGGAGTACAGCCAATATCTCTTGTGATGTAACATCTCTTGAATTTCTAGTGTTTTGCTTGATAATACTAAATTCTAATTTCTGAGATTTATGTAAATCGCATGAATAGGTAGGTAATGCATTGTTGATTTCCCAGGGGATCAGCACTCAAAGCAATGGTGCGTTTTGTACCTTTTAATGATCAAATGCCTCAACGGGAAAATATTCACCAGCTTTTGAAATACTTATGCAATACTGATGTTTATCCATACATACATACATACAGTGGGGCAAAAAAGTATTTAGTCAGTCACCAATAGTGCAAGTTCCACCACTTAAAAAGATGAGAGGCGTCTGTCATTTACATCATAGGTAGACCTCAACTATGAGAGACAAAATGAGAAAACAAATCCAGAAAATCACATTGTCTGATTTTGTAAGAATTTATTTGCAAATTATGGTGGAAAATAAGTATTTGGTCAGTAACAAAATTTCATCTCAATACTTTGTTATATATCCTTTGTTGGCAATGACAGAGGTCAAACGTTTTCTGTAAGTCTTCACAAGGTTGGCACACACTGTTGTTGGTATGTTGGCCCATTCCTCCATGCAGATCTCCTCTAGAGCAGTGATGTTTTGGGGCTGTCGCTTGGCAACACGGACTTTCAACTCCCTCCAAAGGTTTTCTATAGGGTTGAGATCTGGAGACTGGCTAGGCCACTCCAGGACCTTGAAATGCTTCTTACAAAGCCACTCCTTCGTTGCCCTGGCAGTGTGCTTTGGATCATTGTCATGTTGAAAGACCCAGTCACGTTTCATCTTCAATGCCCTTGCTGATGGAAGGAGGTTTGCACTCAAAATCTCACGATACATGGCCCCATTCATTCTTTCATGTACCCGGATCAGTCGTCCTGGCCCCTTTGCAGAGAAACAGCCCCAAAACATGATGTTTCCACCCCCATGCTTTACAGTAGGTATGGTGTTTGATGGATGCAACTCAGTATTCTTTTTCCTCCAAACACGTAAAGTTGTGTTTCTACCAAACAGTTCCAGTTTGGTTTCATCAGACCATAGGACATTCTCCCAATACTCTTCTGGATCATCCAAATGCTCTCTAGCAAACTTCAGACAGGCCCGGACATGTACTGGCTTAAGCAGTGGGACACGTCTGGCACTGCAGGATCTGAGTCCCTGGTGGCGTAGTGTGTTACTGATGGTAGGCTTTGTTACATTGGTCCCAGCTCTCTGCAGTTCATTCACTAGGTCCCCCCACGTGGTTCTGGGATTTTTGTTCACCGTTCTTGTGATCATTTTGACCCCACGGGGTGAGATTTTGCGTGGAGCCCCAGATCGAGGGAGATTATCAGTGGTCTTGTATGTCTTCCATTTTCAAATTATTGCTCCCACAGTTGATTTCTTCAATCCAAGCTGGTTGCCTATTGCAGATTCAGTCTTCCCAGTCTGGTGCAGGGCTAAAATTTTCTTTCTGGTGTCCTTTGACAGCTCTTTGGTCTTCACCATAGTGGAGTTTATAGTCTGACTGTTTGAGGGTGTGCACAGGTGTCTTTTTATACTGATAACAAGTTTAAACAGGTGCCATTACTACAGGTAATGAGTGGAGGAAAGAGGAGACTCTTAAAGAAGAAGTTACAGGTCTGTGAGAGCCAGAAATCTTGATTGTTTGTAGGTGACCAAATACTTATTTTCCACCATAATTTGCAAATAAATTCTTACTAAATCAGACAATGTGATTTTCTGGATTTGTTTTCTCATTTTGTCTCTCATAGTTGAGGTCTACCTATGATGTAAATTACAGACGTCTCTCATCTTTTTAAGTGGTGGAACTTGCACTATTGGTGACTGACTAAATACTTTTTTGCCCCACTGTACTTATATATTTTTTTTAGCAACTCATCATATAAGTTTTTATCTATTCTATGTATGATGTGTCAGGGATCTGAACAATGTGCCCTAAAAGGGGACTCTACGTTCACACTGACTTCCATAGTCACATACCACACTATAGTGATTATCAGGTAATTGCTAAACATGAGGGGAATGAGTGTTAGTAATAAGGAGCTCAACAAACAAACAAAAATTGTGACAAATATAAATTGGTGAAGATAAAACTCAACTTTTATTGACTATAAATATTAAAATCTCAAATTGAATCTAGATATGTGTTAATCGTAAAAAACGTTACACGTGTCGTCTCACATACACTACTACTTTCTCTAATAAAGTTTCTTAAGAAAGCTTGTATCGTGAGGACATTGACAGCACTCATTCACTAGCACACTGAGCGCTACATTGATTAACTTCTAACTTGTCCAAACACTCAGTCAGACTTCTTGTGCAGTATATGGTGTCTGTCTATTAGCAAGTGATAATTGCTGTGGTGGACATTCCAACCCCCCAAAAGCCCCCCTGAGATATTGTTGGTAGAATATCCACCCCAGGATAAGCCCAATGTTAAGTCTATGTCCTGAGTGGATAAATATGCATACACCACCCAGGGATAGTAGGGGATCAGTCAGTCACAGCACCTGATGGTGGGTGCTGGTATCTGCAACGTTAAGCCAATGTTAAGCCAGGCTTAACATTGCAGATACCGTCACCCACCATCAGGGTGCCGGCAATTGTGGTTTTAACCACATTTTTTTTTTGTTTTGTTTAGGGGGCAATCATACTCACCTATATCTTTCTCCTGATGAACCCAGGGTAGTTTATATTCCGTGGGGGAAACGCATTGAGAAGAGAATGATCCGATAAGGGTCTATTAGCAGGGGGGCAATTGAGTGTTCAGTCCAGGCAACATAATGTTATCAGGCAATGCAGGGCATTTGTAAACAAGAGAATTTACTCATTGACAAATGTGAAGAGGCTTCCCTTTGTTGTGCTGTTAAATTGGGCTCACTGCCTTCCTTATCTGTTTGTCAGATCATAAAATGTGCTGTAACTGACTGATCCCCTATTATTCCTGGGTGGTGTATGTATATTTATCCACTCAGGACATAGACTTATCATTGGGCATGTCCTGGGGTGGATATTCTACCAACAATATCTGAGGGGGGGGGGGGGCTTTTGGGGGGTTGGAATGTCCACCACAGCAATTATCTCTTGCTAATAGACAGACACCATATACTGCACAAGAAGTCTGACTGAGTGTTTGGACAAGTTAGAAGTTAATCAATGTCGCGCTCAGTGTGCTAGTGAATGAGTACTGTCAATCAGGGGTGAACCTTCCCCTTTCGCCGCCCGAGGCGAACTACAGAAAGCCGCCCCCCACCCCGGGAGGAGGGGGCGTGGCCGAGCGGGGGTGGGGGGTGGGGCATGGCCGAGCGGAGGGGGCGTGGTCGTGTGGAGGGGGCAGGGCTTAGCACCGTTCGTCCGGCAGAGAACAGGCCCAGAGACTGCCTGCTCTCTGCCTGAGCGTGAGGGGAGGCTGCTGGAGCAGCGCTGCTCCAGTGGCCTCCCCAAACCCCCGCTCGGTGCTAAGCCAGTCCAGGACAGCTTGTCCTGGACTGGCTTAGGGAAGCAAAAATGCCGCCCTCCCTGAGGCCCTGGCATAGCACTGCCTGAAGCGCTCGCTTCAGGTCGCCTCATGGGAGGTGCGGCGCTGCTGTCAATGTCCTCACGATACAAGCTTTCTTGAGAAACTTTATTAGAAAAAGCAGTAGTGTATGTGAGATGACACGTGTAACATTTTTTATGGTTGACATAGTTATTTATTACTGTATTTATTATTACAATTTATTATTACTGTATTGACTGTCTTAAAATGTTTTGTAAGTAAACTAAAGCCTAATATTGATCTTACAGGGGAAACGAACATCAGATAAAATACATGCAGTTTTTCCAGATGAGAGAGCTCATGGTGGCAAAAAATCCTCAACAAAGTCTGACTTGATGCCCCAGTCTCTCAGTAAATCATGGATGCGATGTGCTGAAGGTTTTGATGGACATCAGGTTAGAAAGGTAGGCAATTTCATTTTGACTACTATGTGATCAAGAAATAAGTGAACACTTTATGGTTCTCCAAGGGTTGCTGTCTACAGAAAGGTATGATACAAGTAAAGCAGGGAAAATAGGGGGGGGGGGTCCCTTTAACATATCATGAGCACTATAAAATGAAAAAACTATTTTCTGGAAGAAAAGATTCTCATCTTTTATATAAATATCCCAGTCTTGCCTGTATTTTTAACCAGTGATGTCTATGGAAATAATACAGGTATAACTGCATCCTCCTATTTCATACAACACCAGAAACAAGTTTGTACATTTTTTAATGCCTGAGATGTAAATGTTTGGAGTGACCCTCTTCTCCTTTCTCCCATTTTCTCTTCATTACACACACAAATCCCTAGACCGTATACACAGTGAAAAGTAGGGAATACGATCTACATAGTGAGGCAAGAGAAAGAATAAATAAAAGCAGGATTTCATAGAAAGAAGCCCAAATTTGTTGTTAAAATACCGTATATACTCGAGTATAAGCCGACCTGAATATAAGCCGAGGCCCCTAATTTTACTTGGGAAAACTTATTGACTCGAGTATAAGCCGAGGGGGAGAAATGCAGCAGCTACTGGAAAATTTCAAAAATTAAAATGGTCGAAGTTTTTGGGTGCAGTAGTTGCTGGGTGCTGAGGAAGGGGAGGGGGTGTTTTGGTTGTCTGTCTGCCCCTTCCCTGAGCTTGAGGACCTTTTTTTTTTTTTTCCCACCCCACTTGGAATTCAGCCTGGATGAATATAGGGTATCTGCAGTGCTCCTAGTCTATGGAGAGGAGTAGAGGGTGGAGGAGGGTGTTGATTTATTGCCTCATACTAGGCAGTGATAGATGCCTATTTTGAGGATCCAGCAATGTCAGAAGAACTCCCGGACTAACAGTGTACTTTAGCAGTCAAAGTAAGGGGAAGTTCACACTTGCACCCTTGTCCGACGTCTGTGTCTCCATCTTATTACTCAGAGAAACTGCATCGGGGATGGCTTTCCAGCAGTCAGTTTACTCATTCCACTCCCCCCTCCGTGGACTTTTCAAGTAACTTAATAAAATATGTGACAAAGTTTTTATATTCACCTGAACTATTTATTTATGAAAAATTGTTTTATAATTGTAGATACATTTTCAATAGAATAAAATGGTTATTAATAACAATGACTGTTATTTCAGTCTTTATTTTTCAAGGGTTTGCACCACAATTTTATGGCTCTGTTCACATTATGTTCGAGTCTTCTATTGGAGGTGTACAGTACTTGGAGTTTCTGGCAATCTGAGTCTCCAATGTATGCCAGTGCATAGGTGTAAAGTGGCACACAGTGTATTATGGCTAAAAGGAATGAAAAAATATTTTGTAATGCAGCAATTAAAGATGTTTTTTTTGTGTTGAATGAAGATCTTCCAGGATTTAATATGGTAAGATAGTCACCCGCAGTCGTGACATGATGAATATTGCACTTCTGTGGAGTTGGCTGATTAAAACTCAGACTCCTCTATTTTTCATAACCCCATTCTTGCCCTGACTCAGATATATTGTGAAAGACTGACAGCCTTGATGAGTCAGAAACCGTTAAAAAAAAAAAAAAAAAAAAAAAAAAAAAAAAAAAGTCCTCCAAGTACTTAATTTCCATTTGGGATTCTGTCTCTGAATTTACTTTAAAAATGAACGGAACTCCATTGAACCCCATTATAGTCTATAGGGTTCTTGGGTTTCCTGCAGGTAACTGCTTTGTAAGTGAATTGGGTTTCTGTTTTTCGGGTCTCCAAGCGGTCCCAAAGAACTGAAACCCCAGCGCAATTATGAGCCTATAGTAATTCATTAAAAAGCTAGAGACTGAATTCCTATGAAGTTAAACAGGTAACAAACTAAACATGAGATTAATTATACAATATAAACAATGGTATAATTAAAGGGATTTGATCAATAGAATCTTGTTTTAAGCTAAACCCACGTTGGAATAGCCTTAAGACAGGCCTTCCCCCAGCTTTAGATGTCTTTTGCGCACTGCCGTTCCTTAGATATCCTGGTTTTTGTCCATATGCTAATTAGTTTTATCGCAGGATTGGAGGCGGTCCCCAGTGCTGCGAAAAGACTATCCAGTGCCACCTTCTTTTCATTTACCTCCTCCGCCTCTTCTTCCTTGTCTCATCACATCGTCTTCAAAAAGTGCTGACTGCGCATGTCCGCCACCATTTTCCTGTTGCCAAACAAGAAGAAGGTGGTGCTGGATAGTTTTCTCGCAACACTGGTGACCGCCCTCAGTGCTGTGAGAAAACTAATTAGCATTTGAACAAAAACGGGGATGTCTAAGGAACGGTGGTCCGGAGAAGACATCTAAAGGTGGGGAAGAATAGCCTTTTTTAAGGCTATTCTGATGTGGGTTTAGCTAAAAATGGGATTCTAATGATAGAATCCCTTTAAGGTAAACCATTTTATTTTGAGCACACAATTGGTCCCTACTCTGATTTTGACACCATAGCCCTGAAACATTGCCGATGTTTGTTCAATTTTTCTCTTTTTTACCTTTCTCTCCATTTTCCTCAATAGCCATCCAGTTCATCTGAAAGAAGATCTCGAAACGTTCAGCTCTTAGCAGACCAAGTTGTATTTGACGAAGGTAAGTGACATACAGAGCCGGTTTTAGACAAAATGGGACCCTGGGCAAAGTTAAAAGCATATTAAAGGGTCCGTATGTGGCCTCTCCGCCTGGAAACCATTTTGTTTTGCACAGACACAAAATCCTGCATGTCCAACTTTGTGTCTGTGCAAAAACAACGGTGTCCATTCAAATTAATGGGTTTTAAAATTGACCGCCGGCAAGCCGTCCCCTCTCCAGCTTCCCCAGGGTTTAGACTGAAACCCATGGCTGGACAGCGGCGGTACTGTGAACGCCCCCTAAAGAGGATCTATTATTAAAAAAGCTGAGGGAACTATTACTCCCCCCCATTAATAATAGTTCCCCCACTAGATTTACTAGTAATAGTTCCTTTTTATAAATCCCTCCTTATATAATAGATCCCCCAGTCTTATTAATAATAGTCTCTCCATATAGATAGATAGATTTATTTATAAGGAGAGACTATTATTAATAAAACTGGGGAATACATTATATAAGGAGAGATTTATAAACTATTAATAGTAAATGTAGTAAGGGAACTATTATAAATATATGCCCCCCGTGTTTTTTTTATTTTTTTTTAGCCATAGCCATTTAGCTTTTTTATCGTTTATAAACTAATAAAACCCTTTACTCACCTATCCACACTCCCACCACTGACACTGAGGTCTCTCCTTGCTCATGGGGCACGATGTAGTGATGTCATCGCGCCCCTTCCCATCCTTAGTAATCTATGTCAGCACAGGAACTTTATTGCTCCCTGCGCTGGCATAGATGTTCATAGTATCGGTGTGCATAGCACGCTGATACACTTGCTACGGCTGCCCCAATCTGGGTCACCAGAACAAATGTCTGGTGCTGCGGATCCCAGGGCCCCAGTTTGTCCTCCCCCCTAACACCGGCCCTGGTGACATATATCATTATGAAGTGTCGTTGCATAACAAAATAAGTTGTGTCTTCTTGTGGCAACTAAATTCTGCTGGCATATATCTATAATTAATAATACAGTAGTGGAAATGTTGTGTTCTCATATAGGGAAAATTGCTTAGGGACATTTCATAATAAGCCGTCATTGTGGTGTGTATGTACATGAGGAGTAATAACATTATTCCTAACCATTGAATGACTAACCATTGTATTCCCTCGGGATGCTACTTGGGAGACATTTTAAGGCAGCAATGTAGCTTTATAGTATGATATATATATATATATATATATATATATATATATATATATATATATATATATATATATTATAATAGATCCTCTATAAGGATAGTCAAACACAAAGAAAATTGCTGCTAAGATGGAAATAACTACCCCCCTGGCAGAACCTACTGTGTCATGTGCTGTGTCATGCTTTACACTGTTCCCTTAACCCCATAGGAGGATGGGAGATACGGAAACAGCATAGCATTTCTAGCTACACTGTGAAGTTACAGAAACAGAGTAGTTCACCTGTACTATGCTGTTTTCCGAACACCCGTTCTCCTCTACAGGGGTTACAGGAACAGTGTAGAGCAGCATTATTTAACTGTTGCCATAGGGTTTGGGACAAGGAATAATTATTCCTATCTCGGCAGCAATTTGCCAAGATGGGCATAACCCATTACCTATAAGCAGTAGGAGCTTTTGTATGTATCTTTGTCTCTGCAGCAGTTTACTTCTTCCCCTCCTCTTTCTATATACTTATATAGGCAGCAGCTACAACCTGATCCCTCAGTGAGCTTTAATGAAGATGGATTTGGGAGCTCAAAACTTGGACCCCTGCTGATTAAAAATCTACTATAACAAAATTTTTTATGAAACTGTAGATATTCAGTATTTTTAGGTTCTTTGTTGTTGCAAACGCCCTGTAATACATCCTCTAAAACACTATTACAGTTACAATATAATCTAAGTGACTGTCCATACATACCCATTTCAACTCCACTTTGAAATGGCTGTTTCCTTGTAATAGTCCCGACAGTGATATTAGTGGCCATTCAACTGGATGGGACCACCTAATACATCCATATGCCCTAATATGGATATCGAAAGGGGCTGTTTTAGTTAGGTAAACCCGTTAATTGGAAATTCCCAGCAGGGGTTGTTAATGTTTGGGCATGCAGAGAACAAACAAGACATTGTAAAGAGCCATTGTTGCACAGAACTTCACAGAACTTAATCACTCCGCCATCAGTGTTGTAAAGAGCTGGGATAGATAAGCCCACCTGTGTTGTCATCATTAGGCCAGTAGAGGGCAGCAAAGCAAAACAACAAACCATGACACAGACAGAAAAATTGGAAATACTTTGAGGGCAATAAAATGTACATTTTTTTTGTAGTTGCAACTTTCTTTGATGATGATGAAAAATAATTTGACATCAGTCCTGTCTTTTATTTTTTTCTATTCAGAAGTGAGAAGGAAACCTTTAAACATATATTTTGTGTTCTTACAGAAACTTCAGCAGATGAAAGTCTGAAAGATCCGGCTGATATAGTTTGGAGCTCCAGTGATAATGACTGGTCAAATGATGGCAGTAACCAGACAATGTCACTACCTAATATTTCAGATGTATCCCCACAAAGTGCAATAACATCACAAGACCTAAGTATCTCTCCTTCTAATGACAGATCAAGTGTTGGTAAGTGTCTTGCCAGAAATTCACCTTTCTTCTCTATATAACACCTGCAGCTTCTGTTCCGGATACAGAGTAATGAAATCTAATCTCCTGATACACGCCTTTATATTAAGGTTGTACAGTATTAAATGTGATTCTAATAGTTATGCTAAACAAACGTTTAATAATGAAATATATCTATGGTAGTGGAAGGTTTTATTCCAGGTGTAAGATTGGTGAAAGACTATGTGCCCTGAATGGAGAGCTGCACTTTGAGTGTGTCTGTATTCTGACAGGGTTCATACAGTTCTTGGATTAGATTTATGGCCATTTATTTGAATTAGCTCTTCACCATGGAATATGCCGCCTGCCATTTTCCTGGTAAAATCAGCTGTGTCCCAGTTTCAGGAACCCATCCTGAAGGTGTTAAGCTTATAGTAACTTAATCATAGGGGCCTTTGTTACAGATGCTGTTGTATTTTTCATCAAGTGCACAGACTATTGTCAGTATCTGATAAGTCGTATACTAAGTATACAGACAGAAGCAGCCCTGCTCCTATTCAAGTGAATGTGAATGTAAGTGGGGTTGAAGTCCCAGGCAACATCAATACAGTGTCCCTACACTGTATGGAGCTTCTGGTCCACATAGTGTAGCTATGGTGTCTGAAACTGCAGCCCCACACTCCCACTCCTTAGTATATGGCTTCTGGTGGCTGCATCATTATTTCTGGTGACAGAACCAGACCAATATGATACTGATCCTGGACAACCCCTTTAATCATTGCTTTTTATGTTATCCTGGTATTTTCTGGCATTCCACATTCAGCCCGCAGAGCGTCAGTGTGCTGTATGTCTTTTCACAGCCAGGACTCCTATGCTCAGAGATATGTTAGAAAGGGCTCCTCAGTTCTTCAGCTCCCAGATACTTTACTGGCTGTCAGTGGTAGACTGCCACTTAGTGTGAAGACAAAAACTGTATACCGTATTTGCGATCAACATCTTTATCATCTATCTATCTATCTATCTATCTATCTATCTATCAAAAGCTTATAAGGCTGTTCTAATCATTATCGTGGCTGTGTTGGATTTATCACCAACGAGCACCAGCGCTGCCGACAGACCCATCCAATAATAATGGGACTTATCATTATCAACAATGGCCTGTGCTCTTGATGGGAAATACAACAGAATCTGCAACAGAGAATCTTTTTATAAAATTACTAAATTCTTTATTACAGTGCTTGTTGTGTTTTTATTGTAGGTGATGTCCCTCAGATTACTGACTGGCAAGATGACAGTGACTTGGAGGGTGATCATGAAGAGGGCAATGTGAAGGATGTGGCTGAAAGTGAGCTGGAGATCTCAGACTCTGAGTCAGTGTCCAGTGATGTGTCCTACTCCAAGAGACACAGTGACGTAGAAGCTCTGAAAGTGAGTTCTGCTTTTTTCACTGTTCACGAAAAATCTAGGAGTTGCTTGTTTCTTATACAGTTGTTACTTACATGAGTCATATCATGAACTTCTGTATTTTTAATATTAGATGAGACTAGGATGTTAATACAGTGCATGTTGCTATGCTTGGTAGACAACAAAGAGGTTGCAGAAGTTACAGCTGATTGTGGACGTGCTGGGTATTAGATCCTTACTGATCTGATATTCAGGGCCTATCCTGAGGATAAGTCATCAGTAGAGATGAGCGAACAGTGAAATGTTCGAAATTCGATTTGAGTAGCCGCTCAATACTCGACTGTTCGATCGAATATCGAACCCCATTATAGTCTATGGGGAATAAATACTTGTTAAGGGGGAAACCACTATTCGACTCAGGAGGGTCACCAAGTCCACTATGACACCCCAGGAAATGATGCCAACACCCTGGAATGCAACTGGGACAGCAGGGGAAGCATGCCTGGGGGCATCTAACATGCCCAAGTCACTGTATTACGTCGGTATCCCTGTCAACTTGTGATATGCGGGAGCTGACTTTTTCCCATAGGAATGCATTGACTAGCGTTGATTGGCCGAATGCCATACAGAGTACAGCATTCGGCCAATCAACTCTGGTTCTGATGGAGGCTTGTCTGTGAGGAGGCGGAGTCTAAGATCGGTCCACAGCAGTCTCCATTTTGGTCTGATCTCAGATGTAGCAGCGTTGAGGACACGCTGAGCTCTGCTACACCCTCAGATGCAGCAGAGCTGACTGTGTGCTGAACCCTGCTACATCTCAGATGTAGCAGAACTGGTTGTGACTGGAGTATAAGACTTGATGTAACAGCAGAATAGTGACTGTAGCTCTAGATGTGACTTGATTACAAGACATACTGTAACAGCAGAATAGTGACTGCAGCTCTAGAGGTGACTGGAGTATAAGACATAATGCCGAATGCTGTACTCTGTATGGCATTCCGCCAATCAACGCTGGTTAATGCATTCCTTTGGGAAAAAGTCAGCTCCCGCATATTGCAAGCTGACAGGGATCCCGAACCAGATAGAGTCCCAAAGAGCTGTGTGAGTAACATTCCCACCTAAATAAAGGTAATCCCTAGCTAACCCTGCCTATACATCTATCCCTGTCTCACAGTCACATAGTTCACGGTCTCATATGACCCGGATATGAAATCCACTATTCGTATAAATTGGAGGTCTCACCTGATTTAGCCAGCCAATTACTTTTTCCGATTTTTTTTTTTTCGATGTCTCCGTTGTCGTAGTTCTTGTCCCACCTCCCCTGCCCTGGGAAGGTGGGAGGGGAATCAAATTTTTAGTCAGTTTGCCACGTGGTGTTCAACTGGAATCGAACATCTCGAACAGCCTGATATCCGATCTTACATGTACTCGGTCGAACGCTGTTCGCTCATCTCTAGTTATCGGTTTCCAAAAAGATTCAATATAACTTGTCATTTGTTCACTGAACCTTTCAGAGACCGAGTGCTCAAATTGCAACTCTAACCCACAACTTTATCACAAAGTGCCAACACGCAATTTAACCTTAATACTGTGCGAATCCACAATTGCGGACAATTTTAGACCCGTCAAATACGGTGGTGTGAATGGTGCTTTACAGAGCTTTCAATGATACAAAACAACTTTTTGTACTGAAAGGTATAAGTTTGCATTTGGTACTTTTGAACAATTATGTTGACACTTTACATCGCACAGGATCTGTTTTGTAGTGACTGCACAATGTTATTAAAGTACTGTAATAATTTACTAATATCACATCTGCTGTAAAACAGATACTGCGTGATATAAATAATGTGGGGCCCCACACAGTATAATCTGCTCCACCGTGGCTACCACACAGTACATTCTGTTCCACAGATGGCTGCCCACAGAGAGGGCTCTCACACGTGCCATAGGTTTGCCACCATAGCTCTAGGGCAACATTTTTACCCTTGTAGCAAAAGTGAATAGAATGTAGTGTGTAAATGTAACACCAGAGGGCAGCACAGTTCCATTAAACATTATGAGAAACTACTTATAGCTGATTGAGTAAACCAAAGTCACTTTTAGTTTATAAGCAGTAGTTTGTAGTTTTCCATCTGACTATTATCTAATGACATACAGCGTATAGAGTAAGAAGATGGGGCTACTGAACTATTGTGTATAGTAGTAGTAAAAGAATATTCTACATATAATACAAATATCGCCTAATAACAAATATCTTTCTGCATAAAATTAGTTTAAGGATATCTTTTCTGGGGACACTAAATAACAGGCTTGGGCTTTATTTACGTGTCCATTTTTCTATTATATCAATGTAAACGGTTTCCATATAATTCTACATGTCTCTGGTAGCAACACACTGGCTGGCCATGGCTCTCCCTGGCAGAATCTGCTGTGGTGCCAAGAGCTGGAGTCATGGTGAAGAGCTGATCACCCAGGAGGGTGTATTTTTTCAGGGACAGCCCATTATTACAATCAGAGCGCCGGTCACTAGATATATGATGATCCTTTTGACAGGTTTAATTTTTTTTAAATTCTGCATTTAACTAAGTAAAGGAACGGTCCCATATGAGAGAGTCTTTTTCTGAATACAACCCCTGAGTTGATCAGCTTGGTTTTGCTCTTGGCACCTCAAACAAACCTCTAATTTTTTGGGGCAATGTCCTAGCTAGAAAGCTATTTGCAGGTAGTATTACATGACAGCTATTCACTTAAGTAGAAGACCATGTCATATGTGGTCTGCTCAAGTCCACCAGAACTTATGATGCTCCTACAAAACAGCTCTCTGTTCTACAGATACAGAGGGATCCTGCGTTTGGTACCTCTTCTATGATGTCCATATGCCCTACCCAGGTATATGTACAGGGGTTGTCTTTGTGAGGCAACGCCTTTAATACTCGGCATTAGAGCAAATGGCATACCTATAAAGTATGTGACCCTGCCATTAAAGAGAAACTTTCTTGCCCTGTGATTATTTTACTAGGTATTCCCTGATAGTGAAAAAATTAAAGACAATTGTAAAACAGAAAGCAAACAAAATTTCTAACACAAGATCATAGAAGGAAATTGTGATTTCTAGCTCAGTTTTTATATCCTGCCCTCTCCTTTATATTGAGGGAGTGTAGTTTAATTCCCCTGGCTGCTATTAGTTTGGTGGCTCCTTTTCTAGAATATTTGTGAAGTGTAGACATTGGCATCCTGCCACTATTCTTTAGTTTTCCAAAGAAAATGATTCCTACAGTATGAGAAATGTGTAACACAAAGTCTGATACACGCACTGGCTCTTCCTATACTGAATGAGGTGTAATAATAGTTATGTACCAAAACGCTACAACTCACTACGTACAGTAGACCAATATCCGCCTTACTAGAGTATAATTTGTGCCATATTGCCTAAACATATCAGGGAAACAAGGATCCTTCGTTCCATCAGAAGTTTGCCTTAATGTTATCTGGTATATAGGGTCAAAAAATCATGTCTTATTTTGGACATATATTTCAGCTATTGTACAGTACACCACCTTTCACCTACTTCTACGTCTTACTGTACTCCATCATTTAGTTAATCATTAGTAGCGTTTCCGGTATTGCTATTGCTCAGACCAGATGAGACTGGTAATACCTTTATAATCCTCCAAGGGGAGCCAGAATTCAAGTTATTTGCCATCTGGTAAACTGTTGACACAGCAAAAAAAATAAAAAGCATTAACTGAAAGAAGATAGTGGGGAGGATTTACTAAGACTGGTATTTCCAGTACCAGTTTTAATTCATTTCCCCATTGGGGTAAGATACACCAGAATTATTAAGAGGCTCTGACCTCTTGGTAACTCAGTGGTTAATATTATTGCGTAGCATCGCTGAGGTCCTAGGTTCAAATCTGACCAAGGGCAATATCTGCATAGTCACTAACTCCACACTGCTCCCTCACTTTGGGTCTCTGTGACAAACGTGTTACAAAGACTGGCAAGCACATTAGAAAATTGAGAAAGTGTTGCAATTTTTGGTGCATTTTTTTAATGCAAACAGCAGTACATCAAGAAGGCACCACTTTTGCACCAGAAACCTGGCATGACTATATTTAGTAAATTCCCCCCCCGAAGTGTGTTTGTTCACTGTGAAGCCGTTCCCCTGTATTCGTTGTTATACTGTATTAGCCTATGTTCACATTACATTGGTTTGGTCTGGACAGAGGAGAGATGGTGTTCTTTTGGCTTTAGTAGCAGTATTTTTGTAGTATGAAAAAGCATAGTAAAATTAAGATATTCTTATACAAAAATAAAGTTAAAAGTGTATGCTGCAATACTTTTTTTTTTTCCTTCTTCCTTTTTTTTTTTTTTTTTTTTTTTTTAACAATACAGAATATGCCACTTCCACGGCTGCATGTGGCTCCAATGCAAGTTCTTCTGTATCCTCCCTGTGAATGTACTACCAGTGCATTTGTGTGGATGGCAGTCCATTCACTTCTGTGGTGCTTTTGAGACAACGATATTCAACAGCCCCATATAAGTGAAAGGAACACTGGTCGCAGAAATGCACTGGCCCTTTGTTCTCATGGAAGAATTTAGGGGATTTTTGGTCTCCGTACTCCTGATTGGGGTCTGACAGCGATCTAACTTAGGAGATAGGGGAAAAGTATCTGTAATGGCAAAATCCCTTAAAAAACCCAGTGTCATATTATTGTTTATCAGAGACAAGGGACTGGTGGATTGTGAAAGAGACCAGGAGCAGTCTGTCTCCACTAGAGACCAGGAGCAGTCTTTCTACACTAATCTACCTGCCCTCACATACTGACCACTGACAGGATAGAGATACCAAACTCTAACAGGGAATATAAAATCCTAGGTACGTTCACCTGTAACACACCTAATGTAGTGTATTTAATAATATGCACCAAATGTTCCACTGAAAATCTGTATATTGGAGAGACCGGTCAGAAGCTTAGAGTGAGAATGAACGCACATCGCCATACGATTAGAGAACAAAGACTGGACCTTCCTGCACCAAAACATTTCTGCAATGAAGATCATAATATCATCAATGACATGAAAATTTACATTTTAAGTAGGAATTTTAAATCAAGGAAACAGAGACGGATTTATGAGTACAAGTGCATGACCCTATTTAACACTCTGGAGAATGGAATGAATCTTTCACATGGGTTCATGTCATCCTACAGAAATTGCTGAACTTAGACAGCCATAAAGATAAGAACCTGGGAACTGTTTACGTGTACATACCAATAAGCCTCTTCCCCCTTCCCCCCTCCCTCCTAAAATCCTATCCCTATGTGTCCTGTTGTACATAAATATGCAGCTTTCAGAAATTGTTTTTAGTTATATCTGAAGAAGCCAAAGAGCTTCGAAACTTTATAATCTGTCATCATTATGAGTTAGCCATTAAAAAAAAAAAAAAAGGTATCATCTACTGAAGACTTTCAAGGTTTTTTTTTTTTTTTTTTATATTTCCTACCCACTGGCTAACACAGTACAAAAACATTTTCCTTATACACTAATCTACAAACCTTACACTAATCCCTACTTTCGAAATAATATAATTAATCACTAAGTCATGCGACCACCCCAGAGACATTTTCTGATTAGCTAGTGACAATCCCTTTCCCCGTTTCTTGAAACAGAATGTCACTACTAATTCCCCCTCCCCTCATTCACTTCTTCCTGGGGGACGGCTGCTCCTCCTTTGCTGATTCTGTCTGATTCGCTCTTCTCAAAACAGATAAAACCATATGCATTTGTGGACCCCACTGGATTAATGGGAGCCAAAGATTAAAGAGCACCTTGCACCACCTCCAGCTCGAGTCTTTATCCTTTAATAGGCGTATCTCCACTGATTCCGGTGCAGTTGCAATTTTTTTCTCCAGTCTCTGCCATCCCCATGCAATCAATGCAGTTAGTTTTGGTACCTGATATGCCAGCTAGATTCTCTAATGTCAAGTATGTGGTGTCAGGCAGAAACGTATGAGCTGCAGTCAGAGGCAGACAGTGTCCCAGCTTAGGATCAGGCACCACAACATTGAAGTTGTTGAAGATGGATACAAATTGAAAGTCTTTTATTTGTATCCATTGTATCGAACATTGCTTTTCTTACTTTTTCTCCATCTTTTTTGGTCCTATGAAGGAACATAAGAAGAGAAAAGTTGCAACCTTTGACGTTTAGTCATTAGCTAATTAAAAATATTTTTCTAAAGGTTTTTATTCAGACTTTGACATTAGTCCTTTTGTAAGACTCGGGTCACATCATAGAGAGGAACTAGAGCTTTGGTGCATAAAGCCTGCATGTGCATGTAAGCTATAGTGACAGCCAGCAGCATCGTTTCCATTTGTTTTCTTGGGAAGCTTAAGAATTTTGACAATATCAATTCAGATCAATGAGACGGCTGCTGAAATTTCTGCAACAAATCTGGCGCAATTGTGAATATACCCTAAGGCTCAGGTTGTGCTTTGACACTAGTTTGCTCTTTTTGATACAAAATCATGGTAAAACTTCATCTTCAGTGTTTCCATTTACCTTGGGATATTTTAATTTATAGAGAAAGTTGTGCCACAATGTTGCTTTTCACAGAAGTTACAGCTGCCATTATTTTGCTTTGGACGCCTAGCTTTAGGGCTGAACCACACAGACATCTTTCAATTGCTTTTTCACATCCGTATTCAATCAGCTATTTTCCATCTATTACTGTAACTGTTTTTAATTCAATATCATTGACCACTTCATTCTCCTGCTTAAAGGGGGTGTCAAGAGATTTGAAAACTCACACAGGAGACTGCCTCTGAATGCTCCTGCGCACATCATAAAGTTGTCGCCCATAGTCTGGCACCATATGTAACTGCTGAGGTCACCAATTCATTTTCGGTGACTGCTGAGGCCTCTGATTGGCCTAAATGCGTTACAGGACTTCCAGCGGAGACTTCATGCCTCATGCTGGAACTGACAGTTGTGCCGGACACCCAAGTGCTCGGGACAGGTGAATAAATTATCATTTTTTATCAATGTTTCACCTTCCTTGGCCTTGACAAATTCCTAGACAAACCCCAATAACTGTTTGGTATTAACATCCAGTAATGTACAGATTCAGCTGTCCCATTTCAGTAGGACAATCTAACCATCTAGTACAGTGAAGCCTCTTGAAAAGAACAACTCTTTCAGTTTTCCATACATCATTCTTGAGAAGACCTTCTCTCTAGAAGAAAAGTTTTTGATGCAGCTTTGGTGGATGTCTTAGAGAAGTTTTACTGTATGTATATTGGCCCTTTAAAGTTCTTCAGGGATAGTTTCTATACCTTCTTCCTCTGTATTCTATTGCGAATGAACCACAAGTCATGTAATTGGAACCAGCAATTGCCTCCTCCTTCCTCTCCTATATTCATAGCTAGTTACCTGTACTATGGGGGTTACCTGAATACATCATTATAATGGTAAAGCTAGCCCCCGTAATACAGGTAATCTAACACGGGAGATGGACTTGATGGCCTGCTGGTCGCAATCACATGACTTGGGGTCAGATCTAGCCTGGAAACCCATGGTTTGTCCACAGCTGACCCTTTGGGAATAAGTATAGAAAACACCTTTGAAACTGGTTGTCCAGGTATTATGTTAACGTATGTGAGTGACAACACTAATCCATCTCTAGCAACTGCTCTGGTCACTGATCAGTCTCTACAGTCATGTGAGCTTCAGGGCTTCTGGCAACATGGCAGCAATGAATTTGCTTTTTTTTTAAAATTATTTTATTCCTCCCCCAGCCATTCCGCTGTTTGCCTCAGTTCCTGGAGAACCCCTTTAACTCTCTTGGGAGATGTTGGTTTCAGATAAGTCACCACCGATGTTTGCCTTCTTCCACTCTCTCCATTCAGAACACATGCATGCTCAGCAACGTCTACATGCATATTGAAGGTCAGGAGGGATAAGCTATCAGCTGACAGCTATCTAAGGGAGCCTTCACACGGAGTAAACACGCGTGTATTTTTGCAAAATACACGTGTAAAAATAAGACTCCCATTGACTTCAATGACATTTTACAAAAATACACGCGGGTTTACTCCGTGTGAAGGCCCCCTAATATGTATGGCCAACTGTAACTAATGGCAGGTTGTTCTATTTAGTTACTTACGGTGCATTATTATTTCATTAATGTGTTATACAGCAGGCCAGTGTGTAGTTGCACTCTAAGCTGCCATATGATAAAGCTGGCAATGTGTTAATGAGAAGCGAATGTGAGGCCACACATCGAAAGGCGGCTGGCAGGCAGACAGCTTCACTGAACTGTGTTGGCATTTTTCCTCTCTGAGTAAGTTGCATTCAGCTCTTACATAGAAACTGACTTTTTTTTAAATCCTTAAATTGCACATCATTAAGTCATCTGTGAAATGTCATATAAAGGAAACCTGGTAAATAGCTAAACTAAAATCTACTGTACGGGGGAAAAATAACATACTGTATATTCAGTTCAGTAAGATTTTGTAATATTGCGTGGAAGGCTCTGAATGCATTTCACACTTTTCTAGTCATTTCTTGGATGTCCCAGATCAATCCGCCTATTTTGGGACCTGTCTATGATAGTCATTCCTGTAGAATTTAGAGCATTACTTGGTGACAAATCCACTTGGAAAATATCCTAATGCCCGGTTCACACTAGCTCATGTGTTCCGTCCGGAAGGAGTCCGCATGAGGACCTCCCAGACAGAATACAAGCGCAACTGCACAGTATGGACTAGCTTATGTGTTCCGTCCAGAAGGAGTCCGCATGAGGACCTCCCGGACAGAATACAAGCGCAAGTGCTGTGCAGTTAAAGCACATGGACCCCATAGACTATAATATATGTGCTTGCGCGCACTGCCCACACAAATGATTCATGCGGGCAGTGCGCGACAAGCACACGGACCCCGTTATAGTCTATGGGGTCCATGCGCTTTAACTGCACAACACTTGCGCTTGTATTCCGTCCGGGGGGTCCTCATGCGGACTCCTTCTGCACGGAACACATAAGCTAGTGTGAACTGGGCATTAGTTCACAAATAGTTAAAGGTCCATACATATTCTTCCTAATAAACCACCATTTTATCTGTAAAACCATGATCGCTGATCATGAATAATTGTGTGGCTTTGCTGGTAAAATGGCATTAAATTGTGCCAGTATTTAAATGTTACACGTTTGTAAACTGTACCCACTTCATATGGGTGTAGTTTTTGGCTGCATTTGGCTACCTGCAACTTCAGACCGTACCCTGAGGTTGCTGGGTTTTGTTTTTTTTCCGAAAAATTAGATTTATAGAATACATTTTTTTTTTTTTTTTTACATAGTGCTCCTATATTCCACAGTCCTTTTGTATTAAATTGGTAAACACACAGTGAGGGTCGACTAATGTGCATGGAAAGAGACCATCTCCAAAGGTCTGCTGTGAAGGGAACAAGTTTTGGGAAAGCTGTGTTCAGTATGTCTGATTCTTGTTGTTACCCAAACCTGTCTCAAGGAACCCCGATAGGTCTTGTTTAAGGGCCTAACATTTTAGTAACTGCATGCGGCCAAATCCCCAGTTACCACAGACTGTATGAGGCTTAGGCCTCAACAAAGCTTTTTTTTTTTTTTTGTGGCAGATTTGCTGCATTTTTTTGTGCTAAGGCCAGGAGAGGATTGAGCAGAAGGTAGAAGTACAAGCACTTCACATACATTTCCCTTTTTTTTTTTTTTTTTTTTGTAGCCACTCTTGGCTTTGACTCAAAAAACCGCAGCAAAATCTGCAACAACAAAAAAGCTGCGTTTCCACAATGTGGTGTCGTAGGTGATATTGTGACTTGATAATGGCAAAGTATAGTCATTGGCCACAGTGATAGGCCGGTGATTCTGCGGCATGTGGTTGCTGTGTTTTATGGTTGTACCCTTACTATTGATGTCATACTGTTGCACTGGTGATTTAATTCCTTTCACTTAATTATTAATTAGCACATATTTCCTGCATGGTAAATCCTCATATCATGTCAGGTCTTTTGGGGTTCCTCGAGGACATGTTTGAGAAATGCTATCTATTGAAATAAATATGCATGAGTCAACTGGTATGATCTGAGCATGCATGTTTATAAGGGAGTTGGGAGAGAAACTCTTGTAATAGCAGCAGTCTATTAACCATTTCAGTGCATTGAACATACAAACACAGCTTTCATGCACCAAACTAAGCAGTTGCAATGAGCAATTGATAGGACAGTAGGAGAGAGCTGGCATAGAGTACTGTGCATCGTACTTGCTCCTTGCATTCTCAACTTCAGAAGATTTCTTAGCCAGATTGGTTCTGTTCAGGCACTGAAGTCTAGGATCAGATTGACAAACCCATATTAATCTCAGCCCATGTTATTCACAAATCACTTGTCCGCAGTGCAGAAAAGGGTTAGTGTCCATAGCATCATATCAGATCACCTGATCACCGAAAATCTATAGTGTAATTGGTAGCAATGGGTAACATGGGCTAACCATATGGTAAAGCACCTTAGCAGCGTCCCAAAGCTGGTCTGAAAGCAGCGCTGTTTACTGCCGAAAAAAACCTGTGGCTACACATTAATCTCCATAGCATGTTTGTGCCATTTATATGATAATAGAATAAGCCTTCCTGGAGCCTACGAAACCCAGTATAAGCGCTGAGGCTGAACTAGTTTCAGATGTCTAATTGATGCATCGCATGAGAGCTTGCTGGAAGCAACATGATGGTTTGTCTCCTGTGTAATAAAAAAGCTTAGCTGATGTCTGCTCCACATGGACTATACTGTACAGAGGTAAATCTTACCAGCTTACACGTCATTGTTATGGCCATTTTGTGGTCTTGCACTTTGAACAGCTACATTTGACTGTTCCTTTTTTCTCTTCCATTGCCCTGGATTATGTAACAGGCGTCTGAACCTGCTTCACCCTTTAAGTACAGTTTCTATGTATTACAAAATATAGCAGTTTCTTAGTCCTTTTGGACGTGGTTCTCAAGTTATCAGCTCTGGAGGAGCCAGCACAACACAGTTACATAGGTCAGACTTGCCTGAATCCTTTTTTCCCATAAAAATTCATGAATCCATTGCCAAAATGTTAATTGATTTTACAGTATTCAAATGAATAGTCTAAAGCACTGAGGACGACTTCATTGCTCCAAACTGTTACATCCTACACTGCTCTAATATGCCAGTGTGAGCACAAGAACACAAGACCAGGTGAGATTTCAGCAAAGCTCCTAAGGCTAGGTTCACACCAGCACTTGATCTGTGTTCAGATGTTTCTGTCCCGGAACCTGCTTAAAAAATACAAAGAGAAAAGCACTTTTTTCGGACTTCTCAGGCAGAAACCAGGTGGGCTCTATTATAGTCTATGGGGTCCACGGGATTCCGTGGGTAACAACTTTTTTAAGCAGATTAGGTTTCCATTCGGGGGAAACCTAAGGGGACCCCCGAATGGAAACATGACACAGTTGTGAACCTAGTGTATACCTATCGCTTAAAGAAGGGAAGGGAAAAGTAAGGGAGTTCCTGTGCAATGTGGGGCATTGCAGATTGGAACAATGGAGCCGCCCTCAGTGCTCCAGACTGCTCATTTGCATATTAATTAAATGCATATCTTAGCAACAGAAACACAAATTTTCATGGCGAAAAAGGTGTTAAATTTAGGTGACCCTGTCCTAACTGTGTTGCTGGTTTAACCCTTAAGTACTATCATGGTTTCTATCATAATGATATGTCTATAGTAGTGGTGTATGATAGACACCATGATAGTACTTAAGGGTTAATATTCTTTTACCCTGATGACAGACTCTCTTTAATGGATACCCTTAGATTTAGGAGGTAACCTTTCATACTATGGTTATAATGAATTTTCATTGTGTTACCTCTGCCAGTAATAGCTGATGCTAAGGGCTTTATATCGTGAGTCTCCTGTGACTAGCTGAAGATGGGAAAATCCAGAGTTGATTTTTTTGCTTTCAGTTCTGTATACCATGTCCAATTGTATATACATATTCAATATACACATTCTCATAAATGTTCTGCTGCAAAAGCTCCCTCCACCTAATATTTTAGGATATGTCTGATAGAAATGATCCTACTCCTGTAAAGCCCAGTTCACATCACATTTTGCTTTAGTTTTAAAGGACTTATCCACTTTATAATATTGATGGCTTATCCTAAGGTTAGGTTATCAGTAGAAAAAGAGAAAGTTCGCCGGCAACTCTCCGTGGATAAAATATAACTTTTATTGTATACACATCTTAAAATGACAAAATTTAGATGTAGATAATAAATCAAAGAAAGAGAAAAAGAAAAATTCCCCCTAAAAAACGCAGACGCGTTTCGGAACGTCTGTTCCTTCCTCAGAGCGTCTGAGGTTATCAGTGTTTAGTTCTGTGAGGGTCCTTTCTGACACCTAGGACCCCACAGATCAACAGCTCTGAGAGATTTGTGCGGACAGTGCGTGACAGGCACACGGACCCCATTATAGTCTATTGGGTTTGTGTGCTTAACTGCACAGCGCTTGCATTAGCGTTGGTATTCTGTTCGGGGGGGAGGGGCTCCTCATGCGGACTCCTTCCAGACGGAAGCCGAACGCTAATGTGTACCGGTCCTAAGGCTAGCTTCACACCTGTGCCTGATTTATGTTTGGGTTTTCCATCCCCGTACCTGGAAACAGGACAGAAACCTGGAAGATCTTATTCTAGTCTATGATTTCCGCAGGTAACTGCTTTTTAAGTGAGTTAGCTAAGGATAGGCCATCAGTATTAGAAAGTGGGTAACCACTTAAATGTATACACTGGCAAAAGGTAAACGTATATGTTGAACATAGACTGTGACCAGTACCTAACCATGGCATTCATCACCCATTTGCTATAATAGAATACAGTATTGGTTTATCATGACCTTTTCAATAGGTTTTTAATAGGGCTTCTAGACTTCTCTATTTTTCCACAATCCAAATTCTCATCTGTATAAAACAAGAAGAATACGGGGCAGAGAAACCTCCCTCCTATCGATTCTGACAGAGGTGGTGAGAAATGAGAACAACTTGTTCCAGTTGACTTAGACCAGGCAACAAACCAGAAATGATTGACAATGTACCGAAACAGTGTCTGAAACGTAAAAAAATAGGCCAAAGTTGTAAATATCAGCTAGAGGTGGCAGCATTGCATTACACAGGATTAGGCCTACACTAATAGAGACATTTCAAGCATATTTCTGGAAATTTTAACTACAAATTATTATTCAGGTTTTTGTTACTTGGAGGTATACAATAAAGCTACATTTTTGTTAAATTGCTTTACCTTCAGAGCATATTACTATGAGACTGAAACACTGCAGAAATTTTACAGTTGTTCTGGAAATCCAAAGAATAAAAATACTGGAATATTGTGGCGTTTTATTGCAGAAATGTAGTGCTTTTTCTACAGATTTCAACTTTTGCATTGCAGAGGATAAAAGATCTGCAGCATATCATTGTTAGGTTTTCATTTGAAATCCATAGCACAAGTCAGTTTCCATAGTATATGGATAGGATTTCATAAAATCTCATCCATTTGGCTGTTTTTCTAAAATGCTATAGATCTGCACTGAAATTTCATGCATTTTGTACAGCCTTTCAGTCCTTTGGAAGATTCCCTAAAGCACAATTCTTGTCTGTCTTTAGGATTCAGGGCACTAATAGAAAATGTTTAGTAGGGCTCCTCACCTACTATGGCAATTTGTAATTCTGGGGTTTATTTAATGAAGAAGTGAGGCATTGGGTTCTCCACAAATAAAAGTTCAGTTAGACACATTTTATAGCTGTATGCTCACTTATAGTGATTGTGATGCTCAGAACGTAATGAAGGTATCATGTAATGCCAAAATGTGTGTCTCTCTCTCTCTCTCTCTCTCTCTCTCTCTCTCTTTCTCTCTCTCTCTCTCTCTCTCTCTCTATCTATCTATCTATCTATCTATCTATCTATCTATCTATCTATCTATCTATATATATATAAAATGTGCATTCATGTTGATGCCCTGGATTGTCTTAACCTGCCAGTTCCACCAACAGAGTTGTAGCTGGGGGGGGAGGGGGTATAGTTTGACCCTGAAGGGGCTCCAAAGGTCACCCTGCCAGATGTAAAAAAACACAATATTTTAAATGACACAAAGCAGGTGAGGTTTGTCCTGTTTGTCCCTTACGTATGTTCATGACAGATAGATAATATGGCTGACAGTTGTAGCTGTTGTCTGGTTTTACCTGTTCCAGGACAGGGTTACATTGTCTGCACAATTATTGCACATACTATTTCTGAGCGCAGTCAATTTTTCATTTTTTTTTAAATCAGTTAGGCTCTTTTCACACTACATTATCTCTACTACTATGGGCTGTGAGGAACACCCCCTGACAATACAAGGCTATGGAAGAGTACGGTCAGGAAGGGGGTACCGGGCACTCGGGCGCATACCGGCAAACATACTGAATTCAGCTTTCTAGAAGTAAATAATACCACAGATGTTAGAGGACATGAACGGGTCTGCTGAATGGATGTAACGAAAATTTGTTGTAAATGGAGCCTTAATCCTACTATAAATAAATTTATACATAAATTGATAACTGGGTGTTGCTCAGAAAGAAAAGATGCTGTACAATTATTATATTATGGGGCTTATGTGTATTTACTAAAACAGACATGTCAAGAATGGTGACAGATGTGTACATTAGTCATATCAACAAAATCTGTCCTGACCATATTATTCACACATGAACCCCCTCTGCGTACTGCTGCCTACCTCCTGGGTCTGTAGCGGTGTGAATTCACGTATCGCCCATATCTGAAATTTCCCCTTTTATCTCTAGTTTGCTGCCTTTTGAAGCTATGCGAGTCGTTTTTTCATGTCTGCGAGCCTCACTTGAAGAATGGACCCATGTAGTTTCAAACACGGATTGGTCACATTTAATGTAAGAGAGTGCTTTCCTGAGGTCACACGTGAGGACATCTGCATGACATGTGTAGAGCGTTTCTTCTCTGTAAGGGACCGAAGTTCTTTAAAGCCTAGTATGCCTGTGCAAACTGCTGCCTGCAGGAAAATATAGCCATTTCTGTATGTCTTATCTGTTTCTTTGTTTTCTTTGTAATGTTGTCTGTGTTTAGATAGCTTATGTGTCCTCATGTGCTTTACAGCACTGGAAAGTGTTTACAAGTTCCCCTCACCTCCACACATTCTATACATTCTGCTGGGCGCTTTGCTATTAATTATAGTCGTTATATAAGCATGTTCAGACCTGCGCTGTGACGCATAGGACAAACAAACCTTCCAAAACCGAAAGCTGATGTCCTGACTGTAAACATGATTGACTGCCAAAAGTATTCACATAATACTACCCATTTTAATCCAAGGGTTCAGATGTTACATGTAAAGAGAAGGGCTCGTTCACATCTGCACCCGGTCTCCGTTCTGCAGGTTTCCGTTTCCTGCACAAAACAGAGGCAGGAGACAGAAACCTGCAGGACTCTTTCATACCCATTCATTTGAATGGGTTTAAAAGATGTCCGGCCGTGAGCGTTTTATGCTCTCCGCTGCGATACCGTTTTTTTTTTTTTAATCGGACACAGAGTCGGACATGCAGTACACTGTGTCCGATTTAAAAAAAAACGGTTTCGCGGCGGAGAGCATAAAACGCTCACCGGCACTCACGGCCGGACCCGGTCTGACAGCTTTCTGTCTTCTGCATACAGAAGACAGAAAGCTGAGAACGGACTGCCAAACGTTAGTTTGAACCTAGCAGAAGCTGTCACAATGCATGTTATATAGCAAGCATAGCTAAACAGATTGATACACAGCTTTTTATGGCTAAATGGCCTATTACTTCTATTTTATTATCTATTCTAGTTCTGGACCTAGGAGTCCATTGAATAGTCCTTACTTAAAGGGAACCTCTCAGGTTGTTTTTCCACCATAAACTGGCCCCATCATGTGCAGAATGAAGTAATTCCATTTATGCCCCCTATAACATTTCTGTTGCAGTAACGTGAAGTTATAAATGTTTAAGAGCAGAAATCTTATGCAAATTAACCTAAGTAGTCAAGGGGGTGGGAGCACCATTAGACTAGTCGGTCCTCCCTTGCTCCTTTATCGCACTTCTTTGGTGTGATTGACATCTCCCTCAAACTCCCCCTCACTCCCTTATGTCACAAGTGATCCAGGAGAATCTTTTCCCAGAAAACTAACTGCTCAGCTCTTTCTGTACTATAACATAACATCTGCATGATGGACAGCATTTTTATCATGACAGTTTCCCTGTAACAAGATCATTGTATCCTATCCTACTAATATTATAAATGTGAAAGTTTGTGGGTTTGTGTGCTTGTTACTCTTTCACGCAAAAATGGCAGAACCGATTTTGATGAAATTTGGCACATAGATAGTTTGTAACCTCGATTAACACATAGGCTGCTTCATGACTGTTATGAATTTATGTTCATATACTATATTAAACCGCTCTTGCTAGCAGCATTATCTCAGCTAATTAGTGTTTGCTGATAAAGCCAGGTCTGTTATCTCTCTATGTAAACACACAGATAACACTGGGTCCATTGTGTACAAGCATTTGAATATTATCTGATCTACTCCAGTGCCAATTTTAAACATGTTTGGAAAAGAAAATCTAATTTGTTACAAAATTCTAAAACCACGAGAGCTATGAAGGTAGCCAGAAGTCACAGACTTTTCCTCAAGTGCTCAGGAGGATTGAGCAAGATAGTCGTCAAGCGGCTCTTAGAGCTGCTGAAATGCCGGGGCTGGTGGATCATCAACGCTAACAATACACTCGTTATATAGCGTCCCAGTGAGCTACTGAGATACTGCAGTCACAGTCACAGGCACGGTGTGAGGAACAAGTTCAGCGGCAGGCCAGCTTGAGAGCTGCTGAAACACTGGAGTAGACAGATTGATGCCAACAACACACTCATTATATGGCGTCCCAGCAAGCTGCTGAGATGCCGAAACAATCACAGGTACAGTGCGAGGAACAAGTTCAGCAGCAGGACAACTTGAGAACTGCCAAAACTCCAGAGCAGGCGAACCATGCTTTGAGAAATAAAAATGTTAATGAACGAAACAGAAATCAAAATTTTGCCTTCCATCAAGTCTTCTCGGTAGACTGGCAGACAGTTGTTTAAAACATCTTGGAGAACTAAACACAGATCTTCTGCAGATGTAGGCGTACTCAGTCCTTCTATTCATGTAATCCAAGACAGATTGGACAATGTTGAGAAAGGGCTTTGTGGGGGTCACATCATCCCTTTCAGGACTCCTCCTCCAAAAGGTGGTCACACCAAATATTGATGTGATTTAGAGTTCTCTTTTGTTCATTGACAAAAATAACACTTCTATTATTGAAAGCATTCTTATTTTTCAGCATTTTTTTCTACATCTGCCTAAAATCTTTGCACAGTTCTGTTTAAGATGGGTTCAAAAGTTTGGAAGCTTTGTTTTCAACATTTGTGCTACACCTGTATTGTCAGCAAATTAGAAACAGTAGACACAGGAAAGAAGTAGCTTGTACGTCGCAGCTTCTGCGCAGCTTTGTATTTTTTTAAAGCCAAAAGTGTTCCTAGATGAGCTGTTTTCTATATTTTCGTGCTAAAGTGATCCATGCAAAAAAAAAAAAAAAGAGGAACTATTCGTGCATCAGGTTACAAACATACAGATTGCCCAAGAGAAGAGCACAGATGCTTCCTGTAAGTATAGAAAGCAATCTTACCATACCACTAACCCACAGATTTCACCTGACCGGAACACAGCTATCCTAATCATTGGATTATGCTGCAACTGTATACATTTCTTGTATCTCCTGTGAAAGAGAACAAGAGGCTGCTGCACAATGTCTTACAAGTCAGGGTTGATAGTCTTGGCTGGCTGTAGTCACTGACCATTTGTGGTGCATTAATGGTGGTGTCAGGTGAGAGAGCTGTTGACTGACCGATTCTTTATCTGCCAGTTATCTCATGTCTATGACCAATATAAAGGAACCAATACATAGTAACTTTTCTTCCAGTTCTGACTTTACCCAAAATTGACCCGACGCTGTCTACATGAATCCGACTCTACAGTGCTGCAGATAAGGACATCCCCTTTAACTGTGTGACTGTTCAGAACTTATACCTATATTATTGGGTCAAACGAATGCTGGAGTTCATAGAAATAGTGAATCTATAATATATAGTATTCAGTAATACTATAGATCAGGTACAGACAAAATAAATATCCTATGCCTTATATCCCTACCTGTAGAAATCCATCCACTGCAGCAAGAAAACCAAGCGTTTTACAGTCCCTGCAAGGTGGATGGGGTTCTAGTGAATCCCATTCACACATTGCAGAAAAATACATGCGGTGGAAATGCTGCGATATCCAAAGCTATCATGTTTTTTTTGGAAATTGCAGCATGTCAATTATATCTACAGAAAAGCTGGGGGTTTCCCTAAAGATATAATTGGATCTGAAAATCTGCTGGACTTTCAATGAAAATTGCTATGAGAAAAACCACAATGTGTTTCCGCCACAGTTTTTCCCACATCACATTTTCGCTGCTGCCCGCTACGTGGGGCCTTAGCCTTAAGTTCACTTCTACTATACTTTTAGATTTATTAAACTATAAAGTACTGCAATAGAATTTGTGTATTGCTTTAGAACTTGGCAAAATTCTTTCTAGGCGGTGATGTAGCTGCATTATATTTTATGTAATGCTGGTTTCACACCAGCGCTCAACTTCCGTTTTCTGTCTGCAGAAGACGGAAACCTGACACACTGTGTCCGGCCGTGAGCACCGGTGAGCGTTTTGTGCTCTCCGTTGCAAAACAGTTTTTTTTTAACTGGACACATAGTCCTGCATGTCCGACTCTGTGTCCGGTTAAAAAAAACCCAAAAACCGGTTTCCTCAAGGAGAGCACAAAACACTCACGGCTGGACACTTTTCAAACCCATTCAAATGAATGGGTTTGGAAAATGCCGACAGGTTTCTGTCTCCTGCCCAGTTTTGGGCAGGCAACGGAAACCTGCATAATGGAGACCCAGGGCGCAGATGTGAACGAGCCCTGATTGAAAGCAATGAATTCACAACCCGTAAAGTTAAAAGTTACGGTGTATATATCTTTACATTACTTTTGACACTGACTTATGTAGCACAATTGATATTAACAGTTTGGCGCTGCATTAATACAGAAGTTAGGATTACAATTTCTTGTGAAGCCAAGACTGTGACATCTGTTTCACTGATGAAATTGCTCCTTACCATGTGCTTATTATTATACTCTGTGCATGGATTTTGTTTGCAGAGTAAATATAAGATTGAGAAAACCGTATAAGAGTATGTTTATATAGACAAAATACTCAGACAAAATACTCAGCGGAAAAATCCAGTGAATATTTTGGTGGTGGAAACTGTGGCACATTGCTAAAGCTGAGCTTTGTGTGGCACCTGTTGCAGCTTCAGCATGGTTTCCAGCTATGAAGATGCAGCAGGATAGGGCAAGGGACTTCTTTTTTTACTGATCTTAATGGGTGGTAGATTTGCGGAGTTATTACATACTGCATATTGCTGTTTTCTGCATTGGAATCTGTGTCAAAAAATCAGTGTGAACTTCTGCTCATGAAATGGTCAGACTATCACTTCATGCGGCAATATTTTTCCCTTTAAAATGGCGGACACTACATCAGAACTTGATGGAACCCATTAGTGGAGGTGTTGGTCATACTACCGTTACTAAATGAAACCATGACGCACATGTGAACATAGCCTTAGATCACTACTGGAATATGAGACACATCAGCAAACCAGTTAGATCTGTTTGTTGCTGCGTAAGTCTCTCTGTTGGCATCTCTGTTGTCAGGACCTTGCCAATATGACTCATTGCCTCAACTTTATAATATCAGGTGTTGTCAGCCTAAAAATCCAAATTGTCCATGGTCACTGCGGTCATCAGATAGTTGGATTAGTCACAAGGTTATGTTATGTGTTAGTTCTGGCCTTCAGCTCTGTGCTATTGTTTATTCATGTGACCTACATTAGTATGAGTGATGTGATGTCACTAGACTTTCTGCTAACATGATGTGTTGCTAATCTGTATTAACCTAGATTTTTCTTATTATTGCTTGTTAATTGCTTCCTGGAACAAACAGCTATTCAGCTGACATAATAGCGCTCAGTGCTTTCCTATGTCTGTGTCAGCTCCATCATTATAAAGTTCCTCTCTTCTTTATGTAAATCTTCCATTCGGCAGCCTTGGTCATTACAGATACACATGCAGCACAGGGCTCTTCTTTTTACGTAATTTAGGCTCTGACAGTAGACATACACAATGAAGAGATACTGGAAGGCATAAATTAAAACAATTATTTATTTAATTTTCTTAAAGCAAACCTGTCATGTTGAACATACTGTCCTGCCTTCAAGCAGTATTTTGCAGAACAGAAGACACTGAACATATTGTCCTACCTGCAGGCAGGTATATTACAGGGCAGAAGACTTCACACAGATTGATATATAGATTTTTGTTGTATAGTAAGAAAATTTACTATAAATTAGAATATATTGATATTGGTCCCTGCTGACTATTGAGTCTAGTGGGCAGCCTTAGGCTGCATGCACATGGAGGTACGTCGGGCTTGTAAAAATACTCATTCACAGCTGTACACGCGAGCACTGCGGACGGCTCCCAAACACTTCCCATTCACTTCAATGGGAGCGCTCGTAACGATTTCAGTTTGGGGATTTCGTTCCCCATTCTACTTGAAAAATGCATTGGACGGAAACCCAGAAGACCCTATTATAGTCTATGGGGTCCACCGGTAACCACTTTTTAAGTGGAATGGGTTTCTGTTTTTCGGGTCCCCAAGCGTATCTGAAGAAAGGAAACGCAGGTGTGAACCTTTAATCATTCAGTGATTAATAGTTATTGCTTTATTCATCTCCCATTGAGATGGCTGCCAGTCAGTGAGGGAGACCACACTCCTTAAAAGAAGTAGTCCACAAGTATTGATGTTGTACCCTTAGAATCCTTATTTTTAGGTTTATTATACATTTATAAATATAGTGTAACTAAATTGGCCTATAATTTGTTGCATATTAAAGTTTATAGAAATGCATTTGCTTTTTTGTTAATTAGAGGAGCTTTGCAGTTTTTGCATGATCTTGGCTGTCAGTCATTCAGAACAGTTGTTGGAATCAGGCTGTTATAAAATAGAGGCATTGGAATCTGTGGTTTAGCCAACCGACTCCACAGCCCTAAGGATGCATTCACATGGAGGGAAATAGCGCTGAATTTGGTGTAGACCCACGTCAGATTCAGCGCTGAAAAAAAAGACCCCCATTGACTTCAATGGGTTCCTTTTCCTGCTAACAGAAAAGGGAACCCATGGAAGTCAATGGGAGGCTTTTTTTTTTCAGCGCTGATTCTGATTCCACACCAAATTCAGCACCATTTCCCTCCGTGTGAATGCACCCTAATGCTGAGTGTCTGACTCCCACCCATCCGACTTTGATGACTTATCCTATATTTTGCTAAATATTTTCCCAAAAGCTGCTCGGTAGTACATTTGTTGGTAAGCTGACTGTATCCATTAGTCATTATACTAATCATTAGCAATGGTTTATGCTATCAGGCATACATCTAACAAGGGATCTGCTACTAGTACTGGGCACTGTTTTCATGTATCAGAAGTGCTGCTGATCGTTTATATGTGCTGATATTTTTAAGGTTGGTTTCACACGTATGTTTTTTATAGCAAAAAAGCTCTTGTGCTCTTGCCTCTTGTGTCAACATCAAAAACTGCAGTAGCTATTAAAACCCCCCAAACCTCTTCATAATACATACATATATATATATATATATATATATATATATATATATATATATTTTGTATTATACATTTACAGTCTTATTTAAGGAGCCTGCACACGGAGTTTATGTTCGCTCATTCTGAACGTAAGGCTCATTCAGAGTGAGCGGCGTAAAAACAGATCCCATTGACTTGAATGGGTGCTGGCATACGCGTGCTCTCCATTGAAATCAATAGGAGGCTTTTTTACCTATTGCTTTCAATGTGATATGCCGGCACCCATTCAAGTCAATGGGATCTGTTTTTTACGCCGCTCACTCTGAATGAGTTTTACGTTCAGAATGAACGGAGCGTAAACTCCGTGTGCAGGCTCCCTTAAGCTGCTGACAATCGAGGGTTAATTGCAGCAGGTTAGCCCATGCGAATGCCCCAACCACTAACCCACTGTGACCTACAGTAGCAGCGTAGTGCGTGCCATTTCTACTCATCCACATTCTGCAACTATACCAGTAGTTATTCCTAATGGTGATGACTTCTCCTTAGGATAGGCCAACCATATCAGATCTGTGGGGTTCCTAAGGATATGCCATCAATATTAGAAAGTGGATGATCCCTTTAATCCTGCAACATGTCAATTATTGCTGTGGGTTATAAATGTTTCCATACTATACATCGGAATATATATATTTTTAATACTAGTAAGAGCTAATGTACTTGGGCCATGTCTACAACAGAGTGCACATCTACAGCACACTGACCCACAGCTTGGCTCATGTGGAAACAATTGTTGTATGCAATTTTTCTTTATATATTGTACATGTCTCTGACGTGTTTCCTCTGAAGACACACATGTATGCACATGTATGAAAAATCACCTGCTTATTGCAGTTGCAACTTGGATGATTTTCATATATTCATGCAAACGTGACCTTTAAGTTCTGTTCACATTTGATGTGGTGGTTTTATTAAGAAATGGCTGGACAGAATAGCACTGGGGAGACACATCCTTTGTTCTCAGACTTTTACTGTAGGTCCTTTTTAACCTGCTTTCCATGGTCATCTAATGTATATTTTTAATGTAAATTAGACAAAAGGAATAATAGTTGGAGCGGCGTCTCATGTGCTAACAGGTACAGGTGACAGCGGGGAGGTCAATAAACAAAAAATGCAGGAATGTAAAATAATGTAGCCATTAATATACTGATTTGTAATGACAGTAAATGTTCTTTGATGGCTTATGTTATGTATGATAATGACTTGTCATATGATGACAGTGAAGCGCTCCGTGTGATATTTCAGGTCACTGTTTATTGAACATTTTGTACATTATTTTTAGCAAACTTTCTTGCAGAATTCATAACAATCTTCTTGTCGTAAGAGAGATTCCTTACTGCCACCTTTTGATTTTTATCAGCAGGTTAGTTTCAGGTATATGATCCGTGTCAGCATGTGGGTGAATAATGAGAAGAGTTTATTCTGCCTGTGGTACATAGCGTGACAGCTTCCTTCTCTACATATTCCTTGGCTACAACTTCAGGGTCCGGAAGTGACTCAGTGCTTTGTTTCTGGCGGCAGATAGCTCTGTCTCTGTGTATCTGCAAGGTGTGCTGGAATTTTCCAGGTTTAACGTGGGAGGTTACAAGAGGATCAGGGACTGGGTGTGTGTATGCTGGAGAAGGAGGGGGGGGACGTTGTATTCCTAACCTTAAAATTCTCAGTTCTATTCATGCCGGTTAACCCCTTCTGCACCCTTGGCAGGGCAAAATCAACCTTTGTGCAAATGCTGCACCATAGATCCAGTACGTGTCAGTTTTCTGCTGATTTTTGAGTTTCTGCTTTTATTCTTTCATTTTTGTGTTTTTATTTTTTGTTTGCAGATGGTTTGCTTATTTTTAGTTTATTGATATGAAGATATACTAATTTTCACTCTAGTTGAGATTCAAACACATATTTGCGCTCGGGCCAAGAACACTATGTTCTGTGAAGTCATCTGTGACGTTGGTTTATGGAAAGCTGCCAGGCGCGGTCAGGTTCATTCCAATAAGTTTCTTTGCAGGCTCCAAAGCAGAGGAATGTCAGTCTTGTTTTCACTTGAAAGCAGATTTCTCTGTTGTTCCTAGGAAAACAGGTTTGTGTTCCGGTGTCCATATTTTTTTTATCTTCTGAGACACCTTTTTTTGATATTTTTTACTCATCTAATTGAAGAATAGTGAGACATTCTCCTATTATGTGTGTGTAACTAAGTTTATTGTACAGGTCTCCTGGCAGACAAATGACCCATAGTGACTTCTCTGCTGACTATACAAATTTGGTGGAATTTATTAAAGTTTTCACACCATTTTTCTGGTGCAAACTGACACATTATTTGGCATTATTATTTGTTAAGATATTCAAAATTCAGGACAGCTGTAGAGAAGGTTCATGGAGGAAATCAAATGGTACGAAAGCATTTTCATAGGAATAAATAATGTCTGCTCTATTGATCACTTAAGAACAGCATTTTGGTGATGTTCTTTAAAGAGGACCTTTCATCAGATTGGGCACAGGCAGTTCCATATACTGCTGGAAAGCCGACAATGCGCTGAATTCAGCACACTATCGACTTTCCCGATCTGTGCCCCGGGTAAAGCGCTATCGGTCCCGGTACCGTAGCTCTTTACAGTCAGAAGGGCGTTCCTGACTGGCAGTCAGGGACGTCCTTCTCCACAGCAGCGCCTATCGCACTGTACAGTGTGAGCGGGGAGGAACGCCCCCTCCCACTTCTCACAGTGCTCTTCCATAGACTAATATTATCAGGAGGGGAGGGGGCGTTCCTCCCCGCTCACACTGTACAGCGCGATAGGCGTTGCTGTGGAGAAGGACATTCCTGACAGATTGTCAGGAACGCCCTTCTGACTGTAAAGAGCTATGGTACCGACACCAATAGCGCTTTACCCGGGACACAGATCGGGAAAGCCAATAGTGCACTGAATTCAGCGCACTGTCAGCTTTCCAGAAGTATATGGAACTGCCTGTGCCCAATCTGATGAAAGGTCCTCTTTAAGGTTCAATGCTGAGATTGACAGGGATATGACATAGGTAGGCCCCTATTCTTTGTGAACACCATGATTTACATTGATTATGGTGCATCATGGGTTAAGTGGCCGGGTCTGTGTTTTCTCTATTATCTGCTATACTGTGCTAGTATGGCTTTTACTCATGGCTACAGTTCCAGTGTTGATCACAAGGGTATAACTTGACTTGCTCCATGATCAATGATGATATACGTATTTGACATTGTACTTGAAAGGTAGCTATGGTAATTCTACAAAACTATTGGAGCCTTCTGTGGCAGATTCAATGGCATACACTTCTAATACTACATTGACTTTTGCTGTGCTATCCATTGACATTTCATGCATAGTCTACACTATATGCAGCAGTATATCCATGGTAATTTCATAGTAGTATACTATCCTTTATGCGTATTTTTATAGGTTGCCTCCAGTGCAGCTTTTTAGAGACATCGTTTGTTGCATAGCTCATAGGTGTGAATATGTTCTATAGTTACATACTATGTATACATTTACACCTATACATGTTTATGCATAAACTAAAGCACAGAAATAATGGAAAATTGCCTCATCAGATATCCATTACAGATGAGAAAGTGAAAGCAGCCGTCGTTCTTGGGTTTTGTTTCCATTGATGTCTTGTATGTTTACTGTAATGACTTATGTTCTGTCATATTGTACACAGATGAGATGCAATAATACCCGAAGATAACTGTATTTTAAAGAGAATCCGTCTGTATGACAGATCTATTAACATATGGATGTCAGTATGATGCACTAATAGAGTTTACACTAGTGGGTACAGCCACTGTCACTCAACATCCTCCTCAACGTAACCAACAGACAGAGTAAATGAAATAATGTATGGGTTATGTGCAGCCTCAGAGTGTATCACAGGATTTGTGTGTGACATAATACTTTTGACTTCAGGAGTCATTACATAACTGCTAGATGAACGCTCATTTGTCCGATTTTTCTCCTGACATACGCAGTCATACTTTCTTAGGCTGAACACATACATAGTTTCCCATCACCCAGTTGAATCTGACGTATGTCTTCATCCATCAACTGTACTATGTTACTATGCTCAACATAAATCAATGAACCCCCTTTGAAAAGGAAGATTTTAATCAATATCTTACAGAACACAAGAACAATTTGCAAAATTATGATAAGTCTGATTTTCATGGAACATTTGTATAACCTATAACATGAAAGAAAGGTTAATATAGTTTAGATAACATCTTTTGAGCAAAACCAAAAATTGTGTCAAGAACCTGATGCAACAAATAACTCAGTAAGTCCTGGACAACTAGAATCCCCAAGCGCTGAGGCAAAAACAGTCCTGGGTGTTCTATGCTCTCCTGAAATTTCCCCAAGGTGGGACTATTAAAGGATTATCTTATCTTAACCGGAGTGGAACCAGGCCCGGAGTTCTTCAACAGAGCTCCTCAGGGTGGAGTGGGACCTGGTAAAAGTCTGAGGCCCATAGGGGCCACACGGTGGCTCAGTGGTTTGCACTGCAGCCTTGCAGCGCTGGGTCCTGGTGTTCAAATCCCGCCAAGGGCAAGGAATTTGTATGTTCTCTCCATGTTTGCATGGATTTCCATCTCATATTCCAAAAAGACATACTGATTGTGAACCTATGTGGGGCTCACAATCTACATTTAAAAAAAAAAAAGTCCGAGGCACAGATCCGTAACTGCCCAGAGAGCAACGCACACCCAGCGAACCCCAAGTAGGAGGACCCAGAAAGACTCAGACACTAACCTTAGAGTGAAGTCCAAGAGCGCAGAATGGACTGGAGTCGCAGATGAACAAGATGGTAGTCCAGGGAAGTCACGCAGATACCCAAGGAAGAAATTTGTGATCAAGCAAGCAGAGTCGATAACTGGAGGTCACATGGTATCAGAAGGCAGAAGCAGAAGTGTAGTCAGGGAAGCCGGGTCATACACTGGAGGCAAATGGAGTAGCCAAAATGGAATCAAAACGGGAGGTCAGGTGAAAACCAAAGCTCATACACAGGACGTCAGGAAGATGCCAAATCAGGATCACGGAGGAGAGGTCTGTAAAGCAAGCCAGGCCATACACATTCAGACAATCCAGGGACAAGGTAAGGAGACAGGTAAAAGGTGGCAGGAGATAATAGACAGGGAACAGAAGACAGGAGGCTCGCCGCTGGAGGAGCTGATACCGCAAGTTCACGAATAACCAGCAGCGGACAGAAACCAGAATGAGGCCTGAATAGCCTCAGGCCCGCCACTGACCACCTCCCCCTCCCCCCCCCCCCCTTGACCCTGGAAGTGCTGGTCCCGGCGCAAGGGAGAAACCGGAACCTCCGCACACTCAAGTGGAGGCCTCCGGCCTACCCCAGCAGCGAAACCAGCAGTGATCCCAACGCTGGACACGAATCGAGTTAGGCGCCTCCGCGCAGCACAGCAGAGGCCCTGGCCCATCCTAACAGAAGAGTTGATGCAAAAATGAATACACCCAACTTAAAAAACTAATACAGCTAGTATTTTGAAGGATCTTCATTATTTTTAATGACAGCACCAAGTCTTCTAGACATGGAATGAACAAGTTGTCAATATATTTTTCCATTCTACAAGCACGACCTCTTTTTAAAACCTGAATATCAAGTTGTCTGTTCAAAATTCCCCATAAGTGTTTGGGTTTAGATAAAGGAGACTTATTGGGCCACTGAATCTCTTTCACCCTGATCCTCTTCAGAAATTCAAGGCCTTAGATGTGTGTTTCAGTTTGTATGTTCGGTAATACATGCTGAAAAAATCTGACATGGACTTTTGTCGTTTCAAAGTTTTTTTTTTTCATTGAATGGAAGGCAGATTGAAGAATTTCTCCACGCTGATTCCAAGTTGAATTTAGAATGAAACAAACTCTTTGTAAACATGAAACAATAACTTTTCGGAGGACAGTATACCTTTATACCTCTGCTTTGCCAATATGTCTTTTCAAAAGATCTCCAAGCAGGATGTCAGACAAGTTCCAGTGAATTTTAAGTTTTACCTTTTGGCATTTTATTTTAGGGAGGAGACTGAACGTTCATCAAAGAGTATCCTCATACAGTTCCCATGGATCCACACCCCCTGCTTTGCATTATCTGAAGTGGCCCAGACTTGCTAGTTGGCTGTGAACTCGACTGCGTAGGAGACCGATGATTGATAGTCTTGAGCCTTATGTCAGTCACCTGTGGAAAGTTAGGGAATGTTCGGGAATCTTTGTGTCATTATAGGGCTGGTTTTATAACTTGTTCCAGTAATCACTCTATAAAGTGTATACTCTTTATAATAGTAAATACAGATAAATCCCATGTAATCCAAATCCTACTCATATGCAAAATAATGATGCATATAGTCTTGATGAAAAGAAATGTTGAGTTATTAATCTATAACATATATTGTGTAATTTAATAACCCTTACTGTAACGTTGGATAGAGACACAAATCCATCAGGTCCAACCCATATTCCTACCCTGTTGATCCAGAGGGAGGCAAAAAACCCACATGAGGCAAATGCTAATTGTCCCATATTAGAGGGAAGAAATCCTTCCCAATTTCAAATACAGCATATATAGCAATAGCAATATATCAGAATCAATCTGTAGGTCAACATCCTATACCAAAAAGCCGGGTTCTCATAACCTGTGATATTTTTGGCCTTACTTGAATTAGTTATCAGACATCAAACATCTTGTGGCTGTGAGTTCCATACTCTCACCGCTTTTACTATAAAATCTCTAAATCTCATCTCTGGCAATGGTAAAACTTTTTTTTTCCTCTAGATGTGTAGGCTTCCCTCTTATCATAGTCATAGGCTTTGGTGAACATACAGTAGATCATTGGAAATGTTTCTTTACTGTCCATTCATGGTAATTGGGTACCTTACCTAAACCAATTTTTCCAAACTGAACAACTCTAAGGGTACTCTCATCCACCCTTCCCTTTAATTACTTTGGTTACTCGTCTCCACCCTCTCTATGTCCTTCCTACATACAGGTGACCAAAATTGTGCCCAAATTGGTCAACTTCTCTAAGTACCGGAGCCCATCATCAAGGCTCCAGGAACTGTGTTTGTTACTGCATTCTATCGGATTCTCTTATTTATTGTTTAGGGTTGAAATCTCTTGATGATCTTGTGAGTAATTACAAGTGAAACCTGTAGAGTTAGGAGCCGGTCAGGGATATAGAATTGATAGTATTCTTTGGCAGGAATAGGCAGTGGATGCTGTGGCAGTAGTTAGCCTCAGCAAGTGGCTCATCCACACTAGATTGTCAGTGTTATCGCCGATCCACTGAGGTTGATTAGTATTTATTCTAGTAGGTTCCTCTTCTGTTTGGCTATTGAGCAGTAAAGTACTGCCACTTATACATTTTTAGCCACACCCATTTGTATTGTACAGCTAGTGCTGTTATTTTGCCGGAAGAGAGAGCCATATATTTTTGTTCTGTGTTACATATTAGCTAGCCTGGCAATGCTCATTTGTATATAATATATGTACACAAGTTTCGATAAGGAGAATGGAGGAACTGGCCTGGGATTTTAAGAATAGACAACTTTTCCATCTATTCTACACACATTATTTCCCCTGCCCTATTGGGATTAGAGATTGAAGGGGTTTTTGTTACTTTTTTGTATTTTGTATGTTGATGTTTCCCAAGTGGGAGTTCTTTTAATATTTGTGAGAAGGTGAGAGGCAGAGTGCTGGAGTCACGGTATATCGTCAACAGATCCCTGACATATGTGTGCTCCAGGGCGGGTCTTCAATAAACTGCAGTCCACGTGTGGTTCCTGAGGCTCATTGATGGGCCATAAAAGCCTGCACTTCAGGGCAGATCCTGGGAGGAGAGGAAGTAACTGGGTCTTTCCTGTAACCCTGAGTCTGGTGAGACTTATTGTAAACCACACGTATAGTTAGGTTATTACCGTATATACTTGAGTATAAGCCGACCCGAATATAAGCCGAGGCCCCTAATTTTACCACAAAAACCTGGGAAAACTTAAGGGGCAACACGGAGGCTTAGTGGTTAGCACTGTAGCCTTGCAGCGCTGGAGTCCTGGGTTCGAGTCCCGCCAAGAATAACATCTGCAAGGAGTTTGTATGTTCTCCCCGTGTTGTGTGGATTTCCTCCCGTTCTACAAAGACATACTGATGGGGGGGGGGGGAGTACATTGTGATCCCTATATGGGGCTCACAATCTACATAAAAAAAAAAAAAAAAAAAAGCCCTGGGAAAACTTATTGACTCAAGTATAAGCCTAAGGGGGGAAATGCAGCAGCTACTGGAAAATTTAAAAAATTAAAATGGTCGGAGTTTTTGGGTGCAGTAGTTGCTGGGTGCTGGGGAAGGGAAGGAGGTGTTTTGGTTGTCTGCCGCTTCCCTGAGCTTGAGGACTGTTTTTTTTTTTTTTCCCCACTTGGAATTCATCCTGGCTGAATATAGGGTATCTGCAGTGCTCCTATTAACCCTTTCCCGACGGAACAGGAGCACTGCAGATACCCTATATTCAGTAGACCGGGCACTTTCAGACACAGGGATACCTAATGTGTATGTGTTTCAAAGTCATTCTCTACTTTTATATGTATTCTAGGGAAAGGAGTGACTTAGAACTTTTTATGTATTAATAAAAGTTATATTTTATTGAGTTTTGATGGGTACCCACTCTGGGAATGTACTCCTATAATGTGGTCATATATACAAAAAGAACAACCATAGCCACAAATAAATATAAATATAATTTTATTGCTATCCAAATATTAAAAATCACATAGACACATAATGACACATTACAGAAATGACACAAAATGGATAGGAAAAACCATCGGGTTTACAAGTGCCAGCAAGCCAAAGTGATGTTAGTGAGGTAATACACACAACTATATAAATACAATATTTTGCCATGGGCAGGGTAAACAGGAGATCCAGATGAATAGTATTATATACCCACATACGCCATATCAAGAGATACAAGATTATGTCAACTAAGTGCATTTACTTATAAGTGGCATAGTGGTCAAAGAATATAGAGTCATAAGTTTGTGTCAGCTCACCTTCACATCATATAGACACGTCCATATGATGTCTATATGATGTGAAGGTGAGCTGACACACAAACTTATGACTCTTTTCGGTATTCTAGGAGATAGGTGAACGGGTGACCATTGTCATTTGGTATATTCTTTGACCACTATGCCGCTTATAAGTAAATGCACTTAGTTGACATAATCTTGTATCTCTTGATATGGCGTATGTGGGTATATAATACTATTCATCTGGATCTCCTGTTTACCCTGCCCATGGCAAAATATTGTATTTATATAGTTGTGTGTATTACCTCACTAACATCACTTTGGCTTGCTGGCACTTGTAAACCCGATAGTTTTTCCCATCCATTTTGTGTCATTTCTGTAATGTGTTATTATGTGTCCATGTGATTTTTAATATTTGGATAGCAATAAAATTGTATTTATATTTATTTGTGGATATGGTTGTTCTTTTTGTATATATGAGTTAAGTCCCATATCACATTATGCGTTACTGGCCTCTTTATGTATTGGTCCTATAATGTGGTGTCCAATTCCCCTTTGTGATTTTTTTTTCCCCCCCCCCCCAAAATTGTGCACGGTATTCTACATGTGGCCTGACCATTGAGTTGTATAGAGGCAAAACTGTGTCCTTGTAAGGAGTCTATAATTCTCTTGTGTTGGTTTTATTTTCCTTGGCACCAGTTGCTTGACACTGACTACCACTGGTTGATGGAGTTTTAGTAGGAAATCACATGTCGGGCTAATTTTCATGTGCTACTGTAATCTCTTTACAATCCTGCTCTTGCCATATTTCAGAAATACTGTACCAGACCATTCCATTCATCTGCCTACAGGTGCCATTTCATGTTTGTTTCAGCAGCTACGGGAACCACTCATGGTTTTACTGCTAGAATGTCAAGGTACACCGGGGCTTCTGATCTGAAACAATGGCAAGTCCAGATGCAGCCTGACAATAAGTGGTAAATCTCGAGCATTAGCACTTGTGTAGTAGTACCTTTGGGGCTATAACTGAAATTAGAGTTTCATGGTGATTTATGAGGCTGTGACTTCCAGAACAACCTCGGCTCTACTGTCCCGTACATACTTCTTCAAGTCAATGAGGCAGAATTATGAAAGCAGCCATAACTACTGATGACAGTAAAGCTTCCATTTTATAGTCTACTCCTGAAAAATTACAGTTTTGCTTTCATAAATCTGGTCCAGTGAGTAAAAATCATGGACAGCACATGGACGTCATCCTCTGTTGCTGATACACACTCTGTCATCTATGCACTCATATGACCTTCCTTTTGAGTGTTTCTAATGGGTGGGTCAAAATGGGTCTCCTGTTTTTTTTTGTTTTTTTTTGGTGTTGTTTTGCTTTTGTTAAATGCATGTGGAAAATAAATATGAAAATAGACACAGATGTGTGAATAAACAAAATGTACAGTCGAAAATCACATTTCATACTACCTTCCTGTCTTAATGAACCCTTAGGGTAAGTCACACTATGGAAAATGACATTTGGCTCAGATTCCTCTTCTGCCCCAATGTCCCCCCCGCCACTCCGCAACCCGATTCTTTGTGGCAGAATGCCTCTGAACCGTGGGATGTGTAGAACCACAGACTGTGCTGCTGAATCAGAAAGACGCTTATTTTTTTTCAGTGCCCTTCTCCAATCTCTGCCTTCCATTGACTATAGTGGGAGGGAAAATTGGGTTATAAATCTGTAGCTAATTTTGGGGCAAAATCTACTTCAAAATCTGTGGCAGATTCCACCGTGGAAAAGAACCCTTAGGCTGTATGATCAAGGTGTAACCAAATTGTGTTTTTCTTGTTGCTGTTTTACAATAAAAAAATTATTTTCCTGCATTATGTAAATATTCATTATTACTGCCGATTCTCATGCCTATATAATAATTACTACAACAAGAGGCAGACTGTCTCTGCCACCATCTCTAAATGGGTTTACTGCACTTTATGTCACTCTACTTTTTTCTCTTTTCATCTGTGTAGAGGACCACAAGGCTGGAGCCAAAACTCAGGACAGGTCTCATTCCTGTCCCTTTTGTGGCCAAAGCTCATTTTAGGGCTCATGCACACTACCATGTTCCAGCCGCTGGCCTTAATTGAATGGCACGGGAGGCACAAGGATGTCATCTGTGTGCTGCCCGTGCATCGGCCAAGCTTCCGGAGCCCCATTAATTGGGGCCATCGAGCACAGCCGCAAAACCGGACAGGAATAGGACCTCTCCTAAATTTTAAGGCACAGGTTGTTGGAAATCACGTGTGTATGGGCCCATACAAATGAATGGGTCACTGTGTTATCTGGGAAAAACCTGGAGACCATACTGTACTAGCACACAGGCAGCATGAATCATGCATTCTCATGGACCCGCACATGCACACATTCATGTATTTATATAAAACAGGGTGTGAATTACATGTTAAGGTTATAATGTGTGAAAATCAATTCAAAAAGTGTATTCTATCAATATACTGTTTGTGCAGGATTTGTCCAGGTCTTCTTTCTTTCTTATTTTATACACACTCTGTACATAGTTTTATTTTTCTGTTCTGTAATAGGATAATTCATTAATTCATTTATGATGTGTTGTATGTTTTACCTGTTTAGGCGTCCATAGACATTAGAAAGAAAGATGGCCAAACCCACTGACTAGCCAACTACAGTATGTAATGTGCATAAGAATATCTCGGTAGCATACACTATGTCAGGAAAAAGAAGGATGAGGCATGTTGGATTTTAACAAGCCCAATCCTTTGTTCCCAGCACTATTCATCTAGTACCAATATGTTGTTCAGACTAATGGTAAGCACTGTGCAACTGTCATGGGGAAGTGCTGATACCACAACGTACTGTGAATCACTAGAAACTTGTTACACCGAAGCCTCATGACTAAGATACCCGAAATCAGACATGACTGTCACTCTACAGAAATTAGACGCTGAAAGCCAGTGGTTTGATACATAAAACTAGGTTAAATAGCAGACATTTCATAGCAGCACCGTCAGATACTGTAATCATTCTATATCTGTAACTTCTAAAGCAATAAACATGCATAAGCATCCAACTGATCCCAGCGTTCTTCATCATCATGAGAAAATGTAGCGCCACCTAGAGGAGGCAGCGGAGGGCGGCCTGAACAGGAGTATGGACAGGTGAGTAAAAATTATTGCAATAACACAATAAATAGCTGCCTGTTAAAAAATAAAATACTGCCCCCCCCCCCCCCCCAGTTTATTCCATGAGGCCATCATATCTTGCAGTGTGGTTACCACATCAGGGGCAGATGCTTTTGCTGCGGGCAGTCAAACTTTTACAGGAACTAATACAGGGCAAATGTGGTATTTCAAGGCGGCCATTGAGATAATTCTGCCAGAGCGAGAGTCACTTCTTGTTAGTGTGTCTCCGATTTGGCTTATATAGGGGTGCGTCGCTTTGCTGACCACTCTCTATTATGTCCATATGACCTAATGTAAATAGGGATTAACCCGATGGGATAACCCTTTTAAATGTATATGTAATGGTATATTATACAGTAAATCCTAAAGGCTTCTATGGGATGGAAAAGCAATGTTGTAATTAGCCTGAGATGAGAACAACAATATCTGGAATAATTATTTTCTGTAATATGTTCCTACTGCATCCTGTTTTATCTATTGTTTTTGCCTGGAGTGTCCGGTAGTATTAGGTTTAGATTTCACTTTCTGGTTTCCTGTAGCATTAATCATTTAAGCATGGCCAAGCCTTCCCTTTAGCCCGCTGTCAGCAGTCAGTAGCTGAGCCATGCTATCTGACAGGGAGTAGAAGAAGTGACTATTTGAGAACCATTTGCTCATTTTCCTACCAAGTAATTTATTTTTCATATCTTATAAAGAGACATGTGAACAAATCTGATGGACATGCATTACTATTTTATTTTTATGAATATATGAAACTCCTAAGTGAAAACCAGAAAAGTAGGGATCCTTTAAAGCAGCGGTTCTCAACCTGTGGGTCACGACCCCGGCGGGGGTCGAACGACCAAAACACAGGGGTCGCCTAAAGCATACCTCCCAACCATCCCGGTCGGTGGGAGGTATGTCCCGGTTTCAACTTATTGGCGCCCGGAGGACGCCGATGAGTTGAACACACAGGCGATTAAAGCAGGAGCTGTCACAGCCAGATGAAGGGGGGGTACGGAATGACACTGGGGGCAGAGATGGGGGGACATGAAACTGGGGGCAGAGATGGAGGGGGGGACATGAAACTGGGGACAGATGAAGGGGTTATATGAAACTGGGGGAGAGATGGCGAGAGGACATATAATGTACGGGTGACTGTAGGAGGATTATACTGTGTGGAAGCACATGAAAAATGAAAGAAAATGGGCGGAGTCAACATAAAAGTGGGCGGAACTAAATTCGCCGCGGTGCGCCGCATATTTTGACCCTCTTTCTAATCTTCAAAAATTGGGAGGTATGCCTAAAGCCATCCGAAAATACATATTTCCAATGGCTTTAGCCACTCAGAAGCCGCACTACTGTCTGCAGCAATGCTATTCAGCTGGAACACACGCCATTATAGACGCACATTCCAAACTGAATTGCGTCACCGCAACATGAGGAACTGTATTGCGGGGTCACGGCATTAGAAAGGTTGAGAACCACTGCTTTAAAGGGAATCTGAGGGGTGAATTATGCCTACGAAACAACTGGGCAGGGCATTCCCAAAGATGTCTATCAACACCAAGGGGACATAATTGGGCAAGGTTTTCCGAAAAGACGCCATAGGAGACTTTACTGCAGATTCCCCTTAAAATTGTCAGAGAGAAAAGTCCTGCAAGGATGATTTTTTCTCCACCGATTTTAGTACAAACCCGATGGACACTACTGCAGTCTATCTTCAGCCAACCGCTTTTTAAGCAGACAGTCTCTCCATCTTTCGGTGCCTATACGGACTCAAATGACACTTGTTTTGTCTCCAGAGATAAGTTTAATGCACTTGAAAAAGGGCAGTGGAGCCCGAAACGCGGAGTTTGCAATTGCGTCGTGCATCTTACCTATTGACCTGTAAGCGCTGTGACTACTGCCCCTTCCTTCCCATTACTAAGAATGTAGCACACTTATCCAGAAGGAGAAAAAAACAACAGATTCTAAAATGTTTCAGGGCTTGATGCGTTTTTGATATGATCACATGTATTACGTAAGCAATGATTTCCATATTAGAACAGATCTTTGTTGGCCTTTTCAGCTAGAGCGCAGGGACCTGGACAGAAACTGAGGTAACAAATAAGATCAGTGGTTTGACATGTGAGTTGAACTACTGTTGTGTATTCAATCACTTTTCTTTTTATCATATTATCTGGACTCTTATTGCAGTCTTCTTTAACCCCTTCCCATTGTAGCCATTTTTCAATTTTAATTTTTTTTTTACTCGCCTCCTTCCAAAAGCTAGAACTCTTTTGTATTTCTCCGTTCACATAGGCCTACGAGAGTTTAATTTTTCCAAGACAAATTGTACTTCGTAATGGTACCATTTAATATTCCGTACAATGTACTGGGAAACTGGAATTTTTTTTTTAGAATGGAATGGAATTGGAGAAAAACTCCATTTGTGCAACTTTCTTACAGGGTTTGTTTTTACAGCATTCATTGTGTAGCCATAATGACCTGTCACCTGTATTCTGTAGGTCAGTACAATTATGGGATTAACCACTTTAGATAGGGTTTTTTTTTTTTTTGTCTCAAATAGAGATGAGCGAACACTATTCGAAACAGCCGTTTCGAATAGCACACTCCCATAGAAATGAATGGAAGTGGCCAGCACACAGACCTTTGCCAGTGGCCGGCCGTTTAATGCCCTGCGTGCCGGCTACGTCCATTCATTTCTATGGGAGCGTGCTATTCGAAACGGCTGTTTCGAATAGTGTTCACTCATCTCTGGTCTCAAACCCTTAAAGAGACCTAAATGTTGCAAAAAAAAAAGTAGATATTTGAAGTCACCACATTCTGACACCCGTAACTTTTTAGATTTCCTCGTCTGGGGATGCATAAGGCGTCTTTTTGCGGGGCCAGATGTACAGACCTGTTTTCAGTCAGATGGTTGGTGAGCCGCAGAAGGAAGACAGGGATAGGCACACTAGTTGTGGCTCCAAGAATCTGATACTGAAATCCTCTTCCTCATCAATTTTTTTTTCTCTGCTCTCCTCACTTCCTGTGATGTCATAATTTTCCTTTGTTTGGCTATCAGGGCTTGGATCAGCAAGCTCTTAGAGGTCCCCTAGTCGTGATGTCTGAAACACAGGTTGCACGGATAATTAGATTCACCACAATGTAATTAGCACCTTGGACTTTGTTTTCTCTCTAAGCCTGAGCTTTGGATACAGGAAACACTGAGACTTAGCACAGATAAAGGACCAATCTCCCAACTCCTGACACAGTATAATATATCCCTATTTCATCACAGGACCATTAAAAAAAAAAAGAAAAAAAGAAAAATCGGTCATTTGAATAGCCCATTCACATTTATTGATATTAATGCAGTCATGTGTTGCTTTTTAACATCAATCATGTGAATAGGGCTCATCTTGAAACCAGACTCAATATGTCATGTTGAGCTTAAGATGCCAATAAATCAATATGGTTATTTTATTGGCGAACCCCCCCCCCCCTTATATTAGGGAATTGCATGCACTGAATGACTGACTAGTAGCGCCTCTCTACCGCGTAGTGCAGTACTACATATCCTGTACTGCTTTCACCTATGCACACATGGTGAGAGCGGCTGCTTTTGGGGGTGCGCTGTATATACTTTATATACTTCTCAAAAACCATGAAAATGTTCCTGTCACTATCAGCATTAGTTATCTGATGGGTTTTCTTTTATTCTTCCTTTTTTCATATTTCTGTGTGACAGTTTGGAGTCTTCGGAAATCCGTTACAAGCTTTCCATAGAGTTATGGTCTCAGCTTACAGTGGTCGCCCACAAGGCAATTAATATTGTAACTTTTGGGACCTTTATCTGGTCAGTTTGGATCTGTACAATCTATCTAGCAGGTGAGCCCGGACATCTTTCAATGACTTGTGGTGTGCCGCAGTACTCTGACAGTCATTGATCAATTGAAGCAGGAAATGTGGATAAACGTTTTATAGTGATCGCACACGTCACATTTAGTGAGATCTTTACGTTGGTGTTCTGTGAGTCATGAGCTTGTCTCAGATTGTTTATTCAGTTTGATGGAACATGGAGGGAGTGGGTGAGGAAATTGTACCTTTTATAGCCTACAATCAGGAGTGTAATATCATATGTCTATTGTAGTCCTCTGTGCTAACTCAAAGGAATGCAGATGGAAAAGATCTGATATTTAGGGGCATGTCTCTGAAACCTATGCAGAGAACATACTGTTAAATTCTAGAAAGGAGAAATGTCATATTGCAGTTTCTGTTAACAAAAGTTATGCAGAAACCGAGACCGACAGATGATATATATGATTTGGTACTAGTTGGATGTTTTTCGTTCATATTCACTAAATCCTAGCAAAATGGTACAAAATCTATAAATATGTCATAGAATTCATGCAGATAAAGAATGGAGTTGGCACTCTGAATGTATTTGATAATGTCTCACATCTCTAACATTTTGCTTGTCTAGACACAAGGAAATTGTTATGGTATCACTGGAGAAGATATAAAAAATTGCAGGATCTGAGAGTAGTAGAGTAAGTAATCTAAAAATATTCTAAATCTCACACAGCACTGAGAGAGAGATCCTGGGCACCCAAATGTCTTCACAAGCGCCGGCTGCAAAGCCAGATGGACTTGTGCTGATTTTGCACCCACCACTTAAACTATTATAAGAAATAAATACTCTACAATCAGAATAAAATGTATAAAAAAGCATTTGTGCTTTATAAATATGGTGCATGTGTCGCTATCAGCATAGCAGGGCAGATTTTGTAATTCTTTGTAGTATTTAGACTGTGTATACTCAGACTTAGACAGCTCAGAGATTACTCATAGTCGATTTGGTGCATCTTTAGATCTTTGTCTAGTTTACACCACTTATCAGCAGGCTCAGTTTGCTCTAAAGTTTAGATAATATTTTGTCACACAGTGTATCTTAAACCACACAATTTTTTTGCTAATTCCATACCGCTTTCTCAGTTCAGGTGAAAAAAGTTATATATGAAGTAAAGGCATATACACCAATTAAAGGGGTTATCCAGGATATTTTAGTACTAGGCCACAGAAGGTGAAGACTAAAACCAAACAAAAAAAAAAACAAAACGTACTTGCCTGTCTCTGGCGCTCCAGTGTCCCTCCTCGTTTTCTGGTCGGACTTTTGACGGAAGTCCTCACCGCACATGACTGCTGAGGCAAATCAGTGGCCTCAGGGCTCGTTCACATCTGCGCCCAGTCTCCATTTCTACAGGTTTCCGTTTCCTGCCCGAAACTGGACAGGAGACTGAAACCTGCAGGCATTTTTCAAACCCATTCATTTGAATGGGTTTGAAAAGTGTCCAGCCGTGAGCGCCGTTGAGACTTCGTGTCCGGTTTAAAAAAAAAAAAAAAAAAAAAAAAAAGATTTTGCTGCAGAGAGCATAATACGCTCACCGGCGCTCGCGGCCAGACCCCATCTGACAGGTTTCCGTCTTCTGTCTGCAGAAGACGGAAACTTCTAAACGGAGACCGAACACTGGTGTGAACCTAGCGTCTGCTGTCACAAGAAAGGCCCTGGGACATCACTCACATAAGTCACTGGTCCTTTCTGGTCACATGCAGTGACAACTTCCGTTGGAGCAAGCACTGCTGGACCCAATACCAGTGGGGGCCACCAGAGCATTGGTGACAAGTGAGTATATTTTGCCCTGGGCTCGTGGCTTGCACAATGACAAAGCAAAGGTTTGTGTTTTTGGAGCTTAAGTCTGAATTCTGGCATAGTTAGGTTAGTTCATCTCCCTAAATGTCTCCACCAACACACAAAACCCCCCCATTTCTATGGCGGATTAAATGTTCACCTATATTCTTTTAGCGTTACTAAATAGTTGACAGTAAAGAGCAGAACAACTGAGTAAATTGCCACTTCCGTTGTTCTTCATATGCCTAAGGACAGAAGATTACTTACGCCAGCATCTTCCTTGTCCAACACACAAGGAAGTGGCCACTGCAATTTCCTGCTTGGAGCTGGTTGACCTGAGTTCATCTGATGTGTCATTGTGTATATTATCTGGAGCTTAACACGTTGCATCAGTACAATGTCACCACCTCTCTAAATTGAGGAACTGTCCGGAGAAATTGTGGTTTAACTTACAGAAAAGAGTGAGACCAGGCATAAACAGTAGGTACAGCTTGTGATTTTCGGCTATGCGTCAGTCGCCTAATAGTTGCTGTACTCTCACAAGCGTGCCTGGTAAATGGCCATTGCTTTGTTTCCCTTGCTATGTGATGGATTTCATTTTACAGATATATGATAATGATTCCTGGTAATGTAGTGTACTTATATTCAGGTGCAAACCAATGAGTACTTAAGTGTTTTATTGTATTTTTTGCTGTTGCATGTAGATACAGTGCACTGATTTACTGCATCATTCATCCTTTGTCCCTACTAAGTGGGGATTATCCTATTGTTGCACGTGTTCACGCTTTGTTGCATATAGAAGATGTGGAAGTTTCCATTCACACATTACTGTGAAAATCATGTATTGGAATACACAGTCTGTGAAAAGTGTTTATGCCCTTTCAGATATTAATGCATATCCCACACAAGGATATGTCATCTGTGGGATAGCATGCTCGAGTAGTTATTGCCTAAGTTTACATTAATATTAAATAAGCTTTCTCTGCCTTAGAAAGTGAAATTATATCCTAGCAAAATGCCAAGACCAGCTCAAGTCCTAAAAGAAAGAAATAGTTCTACTTAAATGCTACAGTTTCTTGTATAGTTTTTCCATATATATCAATGAATCCCACCTTGCATAGTGCAGGAAACTGCCGCCCAGCCCCACTCACCTGTGGTCAGAAGCATGGCTGTGCAGGAGAAATTCTGAAAGGATTTTAATGGGGTTTTCCTAAAGCTGCCTAAGGTCAAGGCCCCACATTGCAGAAAAGCAGCCTTTTGTGTTGCAGATTTTGCTATAGTTTTTTTTAGCCAAAGCCATGAGTGGATTTAAAGAGGACCTTTCATCAGATCGGGCACATGCAGTTCTATATACTGCTGGAAAGCTTACAGCGCGATAGGCGCTGCTGGGCAGAAGGGCGTCCCTGGCTAAGTGTCAGAAACGCCCTTCTGACTGTAAAGCCCTACGGTACCGGGACCGATACCGCTTTACACTGGGCACAGATCGGGAAAGTCGATAGTGCGCTGAATTCATCACACTGTCAGCTTTCCAGCAGTATATAGAACTGCATGTGCCCAATCTGATGAAAGGTCCTCTTTAACAGAAGGGTATAGTATAAGTGTTTTTTTATATATTTCCCTTTCCTTTTGTAGCCACTCTTGGCTTTGGTTCAAAAAGCTGCCTCAAAATGTGCAAGTGCTTTTCTGCAACTTGGGGCCCTAGCTTAAAGGGTATTTTAGGGCTGAGGGGGATTTCTGGTAATGTTGCAGTATCCAGCAGGCAGGTCATCAGTATCAGATTGGTATGGGTCTGACATTCGGATTCTGCACAGAGCACCTGGTGGCCTCCAGCACTGGGCCTTATACAGGGGAGTTAGAAGCAGAAGAGTCATTCACTATATAGCAAAAATTCAACCGTACTACAGCTCTGCTCCTGTTCACATGAATGGGAGCATTACTACAATATTCTGGCACCGCCACTATACAGTGGATGGAGACCTCTGTTTCTTGTCTCTCTCCCCTCTATAGATTCCAATGCCAATGCCTGGCTAGAACAACTGATCTGTGCTGTGTCTGGGTATTGGAGCAGTGCTCCATTCACTCCCATGGGGATGTAGGTTCTGCAGGAGGTTGCAATAATGGCAGCCCCGTGGCACTGAATGGAGCAGCGGTCTGGTACTGCTGTTTGGAGGTTTTCTTGTGATGGAAGTCCCCACTACACATGACTGCTGAGACCATGGCGCCCTGCTACCTGTGATATCCCAATTAGCAGTCTAATAGAAGGGAATTGGAACATCAAAGCTGGTGAGGACTTCTGCCGCAAGAAGAAGACATTGAGGCAGCAGGACCAGACCATGCTAAGACGCATCAGAGCACCGAGGAAAGAGGACTCTCTGTTTTGTTTTGTTTTTTCACCTTCCCAGGCCTATTTTATAATATTCGAGGGACAAATTTCTGAATAAATGGACCTATTATAACTGCAGGATATAGCTTTAATTCTGTATTACGTTACATTAAGACGTTTGTGATTTTTCATGAGAGACAATTTTATTATTCATCTTTACTCTTCATCTGTTGAGATTTGTTTTACCATCTTTCTTGGAGTTACTGAGGTTAACCCTTTCAGTCTGCTCCTATGATTGTTGCCTCTTTTGTACCCTGGTGCTTTATTTGAAGAAACAAAAAGAATGGCATGAAATACTTTTTATAATCTGTACAGAAATATACTTATTGTTTATAAAATAAAATGCCCACCATTGCCCCAGAAAATGCCAATCAGTTTGTCAATAAATTCTATTTATCACAAATGGTAGCAAAAAAACTGCAGTAATTTTCATGTAATTTGGTTTATTCATTTATTGCATAGTACGGGTATACTCAGTGACAGCTTGTGTATACTGTAAAATTCTTTCTAGATTTATTCTTTAAGATGGGTTTAGTTGTTGTTTTTTTTTTTTTTTTAACATTAAACTTCTGTTTGTTAGTCCTGATTTAAAAAAAAAAAAAAAAAAAATCATATAAGGATATAGATGGGGACAAAAAAAAGCTTTGAGAAATGTATACATCTCATGTAACCAATGCCATAGACAATGGCCTTGTTCCGCCTATGGATTTGATATTTCCTTGTTGCATCTAATGCAATGTCCCTCCCTGTACATAATGTCCTTTATGGTTGACAAAGTATAGTTACATTAGACGTCTACAGTCCATTACAAAGTTTACCAAGGAGTGGTTTGTACTTGGGGTAGGACTAAGGGACTTGTTTTATGCACTTAATAAATGATAAGTAAACTCTTTTAGAAAGGGATTTGTTTTGGCTGGATGAAGAAACTTGATAACCTGGGAATTTCCAAGCCAGAATGATAAGTTGCTAAACATGGTCATTGCTGTAGGTTCACAAACTTTTTGAGGACTGGGCTAAAATCCATGGAGCAATGGGCTATTTTCTCCAGAACTAAAAGACAACAATATCACTTCCAAAAGTAAACAATAAGAAAAATGTGTCTTAGATCAGATACATTTTTTTTTGCTAATTTACTAAATATTTGCATGCGTGACGGATCTCGTAGCTAGTACATGTTTAATTATTTGTTGCATATTAATATTCATATTTAATTTTACTCAAATTACTACAAAAATCATCTTTACACTTGATAAACCTTGTCACACTGATCTGCAGGCGGTATGATATAGAATCTGCTGAGCAGACGGAGACATCTTCAGACCCTTTCACTTTTTCACATTTTATGTTGCGGCCTTGTGCTAAAATAAAATAAAAAAATCCCCCGTTTTTCCCCATCATTCTGCATTCATTACCCTGCGCTGACAAAGTGAAAGCAGCATTTTAGATATTTTTGCAAAATTACTAAAAAAGAACAAATAAAAATTATCCAGTGCAACGATGCTTGAGATTTTGCTCTGGCCTGGCGGCCTAATTCCTAGATTAAAGAAATTTAGAACAATCAGGACTCCTAGTGCTGACCGCCCTACCAATCTAAGTTACTGGGAGGAGAAGGACCTTGATAAGAGAGGTGTCTATGAATGAAGCCTCTCCTCAGTTAAAGACACTTGAAAGTCAGCCTAGAGTTTGTACCTAATTGACACCCAGAATGTGAGAAACAGATGAAACCAACATTGAACTTTTTGGCCTTTTTATTCTAAGTAGAGATGAGCGAACCGTGTTCTATCGAACTCCTGTTCGATCGGATATTAGGCTGTTCGGCATGTTCGAATCGAATCGAACACCGCGTGGTAAAGTGCGCCATTACTCGATTCCCCTCCCACATTCCCTGGCGCCTTTTTTGCTCCAATAACAGCGCAGGGTAGGTGGGACAGGAACTACGACACCGGTGACGTTGAAAAAAGTAGGCAAAACCCATTGGCTGCCGAAAACATGTGACCTCTAATTTAAAAGAACAGCGACGCCCAGCTTCGCGTCATTCTGAGCTTGCAATTCACCGGGGACGGAGGTTTCCGTCCAGTTAGCTAGGGCTTAGATTCTGGGTAGGCAGGGACAGGCTAGGATAGGAAGGAGAAGACAACCAACAGCTCTTATAAGAGCTAAATTCCAGGGAGAAGCTTGTCAGTGTAACGTGGCACTGACGGGCTCAATCGCCGCAACCCAGCTTTCCGCGGATCCTGAATGGAATACACTGACAGTGTATTCCCGTATACCCGATATATACCCCCGATACCCGTTCCAACGGTGTGCCCCCCCACCTTCACCCCAGAAATACCCTGCAAGTCCCCTAGCAATAGAATTGGGGCTATATACACCCACTATTTTTGCTACTGCCATATAGTGCCATTGTCTCACTGGGAATTCAAAGAATATATTGGGCTTACATATAACTTCAATTCCAGGGAGAAGCTTGTCAGTGTAACGTGGCACTGACGGGCTCAATCGCCGCAACCCAGCTTTCCCAGGATCCTGAATGGAACACACTGACAGTGTATTCCCGTATACCCCATATATACACCCCAAATCCCCGTTCCAACGGTGTGCCCCCCCCCCCCTTCACCTCAGAAATACCCTGCAAGTCCCCTAGCAATAGAATTGGGGCTATATACACCCACTATTTTTGCTACTGGTATATAGTGCCATTGTCTGACTGGGAATTCAAAGAATATATTGGGGTTACAAATACCCTCATTTCTTGCTACTGCCATATAGTGCCAGTTTCTGACTGGTAATTCAAAGAATATATTGGGGTTATAAATACCCTCATTTCTTGCTACTGGTATATAGTGCCATTGTCTGACTGGGAATTCAAAGAATATATTGGGGTTATAAATACCCTCATTTCTTGCTACTGGTATATAGTGCCATTGTCTGACTGGGAATTCAAAGAATATATTGGGGTTACAAATACCCTCATTTCTTGCTACTGGTATATAGTGCCATTGTCTGACTGGGAATTCAAAGAATATATTGGGGTTATAAATACCCTCATTTCTTGCTACTGGTATATAGTGCCATTGTCTGACTGGGAATTCAAAGAATATATTGGGGTTACGTGCACCCACAAGTTTTGCTACTGGTATATAGTGCCAATTTCTAACTGGGAATTCAAAATGCGCAAGGCTCCCGGAAAGGGACGTGGACGAGGCCGTGGGCGAGGTCGGGGGAATGGTTCTGGGGAGCAAGGTAGCAGTGAAGCCACAGGGCGTCCCGTGCCTACTCCTGTGGGGCAGCAAGCATTGCGCCACTCCACAGTGCCAGGGTTGCTTGCCACATTAACTAAACTGCAGGGTACAAACCTTAGTAGGCCCGAGAACCAGGAACAGGTCTTGCAATGGCTGTCAGAGAACGCTTACAGCACATTGTCCAGCAGCCAGTCAGACTCTGCCTCCTCTCCTCCTATTACCCAACAGTCTTGTCCTCCTTCCTCCCAAAATTCCCAAGCTTCACAGAACAATAACCCCAACTGTCCCTGCTCCCCAGAGCTGTTCTCCGCTCCTTTCATTGTCCCTCAACCTGCCTCTCCACGTCACGATTCCACGAACCTAACAGAGGAGCATCTGTGTCCAGATGCTCAAACACTAGAGTCTCCTCCATCTCCGTTCGATTTGGTGGTGGATGACCAGCAACCCACCCTCATCGAGGATGATGTGACGCAGTTGCCGTCAGGGCATCCAGTTGACCGGCGCATTGTGCGGGAGGAGGAGATGAGACAGGAGTTGGAAGAGGAAGTGGTGGATGATGAGGACACTGACCCGACCTGGACAGGGGGGATGTCAAGCGGGGAAAGTAGTGTGGATGTTGAGGCAAGTGCAGCACCAAAAAGGGTAGCTAGAGGCAGAGGTCAGCAGCTTAGGCGAAGCCAGGCCACACCCGGAATCTCCCAAGATGTTCCAGTTCGTACCCAGCCCCGAAAAACTCCCACCTCGAGGGCACGTTTCTCGAAGGTGTGGAGTTTTTTCAAGGAATGCGCCGAGGACAGATATAGTGTTGTCTGCACAATTTGCCTCTCGAAATTGATTAGGGGCTCTGAGAAGAGCAACCTGTCCACCACTTCAATGCGCCGTCATTTGGAATCCAAGCACTGCAATCAGTGGCAGGCAGCAACGGCAGGACAAAGGCCGCCTGCCGTTCACGCCACTGCCACTGCCTCTGCCTCTGCCACTGCTGACTGTGCTGGCGATGCACTCCAGAGGACGAGCCAGGACACCACTTCATCTGCCTCCGCCACTTTGTTGACTTCTCCCTCATCCTCCCCTGTTCCTGTCTTATCTCCTTCTCCTGCACCATCAAAGGCACCATCAGGCGCTTCTTTACAACAACCCACCATCTCTCAGACATTGGAGCGGCGGCAGAAATACACTGCTAACCACCCACACGCGCAAGCCTTGAACGCCAACATCGCTAAACTGCTGGCCCAGGAGATGTTGGCGTTTCGGCTTGTTGAAACTCCCGCCTTCCTGGACCTGATGGCAACTGCGGCACCTCGCTATGCCGTCCCTAGCCGTCACTACTTCTCCCGGTGTGCCGTCCCTGCCTTGCACCAGCACGTGTCACTCAACATCAGGCGGGCCCTTAGTTCCGCGCTTTGCACAAAGGTCCACTTGACCACCGACGCGTGGACAAGTGCATGCGGACAGGGACGCTACATTTCACTGACGGCACACTGGGTGAATGTAGTTGAGGCTGGGACTGCTTCCCAAACTGGCCCGGTGTACCTCGTCTCCCCGCCTAACATTCCTGGCAGGGACACGAGAAGAACACCCCCCTCCTCCTCCTCCTCCTCTACTGCCTCCTCCTCCGCCACCGCCTCCTCCTCCGCCACCGCCTCCTCCTCCGCTGTTAGATTGACCCCAGCTACGAGTTGGAAACGTTGCAGCACTGGCGTTGGTAGACGTCAGCAGGCTGTGCTGAAGCTGATCAGCTTGGGGTACAGACAGCACACTGCCTCCGAGGTGAGGGATGCCCTCCTCGATGAGACGGCAATATGGTTTGAGCCGCTGCACCTGGGCCCAGGCATGGTCGTTTGTGATAACGGCCGGAACCTGGTAGCAGCTCTGGAGCTTGCCGGACTCCAACATGTTCCATGCCTGGCCCACGTCTTCAACCTAGTGGTGCAACGTTTCCTAAAGAGCTACCCCAATGTTCCAGAGCTACTGGTGAAAGTGCGGCGCATGTGCGCCCACTTTCGCAAGTCGACAGTAGCTGCTGCTAGCTTAAAATCTCTCCAGCAACACCTGCATGTGCCACAACACCGGCTTTTGTGCGACGTCCCCACACGCTGGAACTCAACGTTTCAGATGTTGAATAGAGTGGTTGAGCAGCAGAGACCTTTGATGGAATACCAGCTACAAAACCCTAGGGTGCCACAAAGTCAGCTGCCTCAGTTTCACATCCATGAGTGGCCATGGATGAGAGACCTTTGTGACATCCTACGGGTCTTTGAGGAGTCTACAAGGAGGGTGAGCTCTGAGGATGCGATGGTGAGCCTTACAATCCCGCTCTTGTGTGTTCTGAGAGAATCCCTGATTGACATCAGGGATAACTAAAATCACACAGAGGAGTTAGGGATAGCATCCGATCCGTCACAGCTGGAGAGTAGGTCCACACATCTGTCCGCTTCACTGCGTTTAATGGAGGAGGAGGAGGAAGAAGAGTTGTCCGATGATGTGATGGTGATACAGGAGGCTTCCGGGCAACTTCGAATCGTCCCATTGTTGCAGCGCGGATGGGTAGACATGGAGGATGAGGAGGAAATGGAGATTGAACTTTCCGGTGGGGCCAGAGGAGTCATGCCAACTAACACTGTGGCAGACATGGCTGAGTTCATGTTGGGGTGCTTTACAACCGACAAGCGTATTGTCAAAATCATGGAGGACAACCAGTACTGGATCTTTGCTATCCTTGACCCCCGGTATAAAAACAACATCTCGTCTTTTATTCCGGTAGAGGGGAGGGCCAATCGCATTAATGCTTGCCACAGGCAATTGGTGCAGAATATGATGGAGATGTTTCCAGCATGTGACGTTGGCGGCAGGGAGGGCAGTTCCTCCAGTAGGCAACCAAGTTCTCACCGGTCCACACAAACGAGGGGCACACTGTCTAAGGTCTGGGACACCTTGATGGCACCCCCTCGCCAAAGTGCCGCCACGGAGGGTCCTAGTGTCACCAGGCGTGAGAAGTATAGGCGCATGTTGCGGGAATACCTTTCCGACCACAGCCCTGTCCTCTCCGACCCCTCTGCGCCCTACACGTATTGGGTGTCGAAGTTGGACCTGTGGCTTGAACTTGCCCTATATGCCTTGGAGGTGCTGTCCTGTCCTGCCGCCAGCGTCCTATCTGAGAGGGTGTTCAGTGCAGCCGGTGGCATCATCACTGACAAGCGCTGAGAGTGCCGACCGGCTCACTTTGATAAAAATGAACCACCACTGGATAGAGCCTTCATTTTTGTGCCCACCTGTGTAAAGCACCCCAACATGAAACTCCATGTCTGTACTCAACCTCTCCAATTCCTCCGCATCCTCATACTCATCCACCATAAGCGTTGCACAATTCTGCTAATACTAGGCTCCCTCCACCCTGATTTCTCCCAACTCTGCTGGTTAGAGGCTCCCTCCACCCTGATTTCCACCAACTCTGCTGGTTAGAGGCTCCCTCTACCCTGCTTTCCCACAACTCTGCTGGTTAGAGGCTCCCTCCACCCTTCTTTCCCACAACTCTGCTGGTTAGAGGCTCCCTCCACCCTGATTTCCACCAACTCTGCTGGTTAGAGGCTCCCTCCACCATGAATTGGTCCAAACTGGGCTGTTTAGAGGCTCCCTCCACCATGAATTGGTCCAAACTGGGGTTTTTAGAGGCTCCCTCCACCATGAATTGGTCCAAACTGGGCTGTTTAGAGGCTCCCTCCACCATGAATTGGTCCAAACTGGGGTTTTTAGAGGCTCCCTCCACCATGAATTGGTCCAAACTGGGCTGTTTAGAGGCTCCCTCCACCATGAATTTGTCCAAACTGGGCTGTTTAGAGGCTCCCTCCACCATGAATTTGCCCAAACTGGGCTGTTTAGAGGCTCCCTCCACCATGAATTGGTCCAAACTGGGGTTTTTAGAGGCTCCCTCCACCATGAATTGGTCCAAACTGGGGTTTTTAGAGGCTCCCTCCACCATGAATTGGTCCAAACTGGGGTTTTTAGAGGCTCCCTCCACCATGAATTGGTCCAAACTGGGCTGTTTAGAGGCTCCCTCCACCATGAATTGGTCCAAACTGGGGTTTTTAGAGGCTCCCTCCACCATGAATTGGTCCAAACTGGGCTGGTTAGTGGCTCCCTCCACCATGAATTTGCCCAAACTGGGCTGTTTAGAGGCTCCCTCCACCATGAATTGGTCCAAACTGGGGTTTTTAGAGGCTCCCTCCACCATGAATTGGTCCAAACTGGGCTGTTTAGAGGCTCCCTCCACCATGAATTGGTCCAAACTGGGGTTTTTAGAGGCTCCCTCCACCATGAATTGGTCCAAACTGGGGTTTTTAGAGGCTCCCTCCACCATGAATTGGTCCAAACTGGGGTTTTTAGAGGCTCCCTCCACCATGAATTGGTCCAAACTGGGCGGTTTAGAGGCTCCCTCCACCATGAATTGGTCCAAACTGGGGTTTTTAGAGGCTCCCTCCACCATGAATTGGTCCAAACTGGGGTTTTTAGAGGCTCCCTCCACCATGAATTTGCCCAAACTGGGCTGTTTAGAGGCTCCCTCCACCATGGATTTGCCCAAACTGAGCTGTTTAGAGGCTCCCTCCACCATGAATTGGTCCAAACTGGGCTGGTTAGAGGCTCCCTCCACCATGAATTTGCCCAAACTGGGCTGTTTAGAGGCTCCCTCCACCATGAATTGGTCCAAACTGGGCTGTTTAGAGGCTCCCTCCACCATGAATTGGTCCAAACTGGGGTTTTTAGAGGCTCCCTCCACCATGAATTGGTCCAAACTGGGGTTTTTTAGAGGCTCCCTCCACCATGAATTTGCCCAAACTGGGCTGTTTAGAGGCTCCCTCCATCATGAATTGGTCCAAACTGGGGTTTTTAGAGGCTCCCTCCACCATGAATTGGTCCAAACTGGGGTTTTTAAAGGCTCCCTCCACCATGAATTGGTCCAAACTGGGCTGTTTAGAGGCTCCCTCCACCATGAATTTGCCCAAACTGGGCTGTTTAGAGGCTCCCTCCACCATGAATTGGTCCAAACTGGGGTTTTTTAGAGGCTCCCTCCACCATGAATTTGCCCAAACTGGGCTGTTTAGAGGCTCCCTCCATCATGAATTGGTCCAAACTGGGGTTTTTAGAGGCTCCCTCCACCATGAATTGGTCCAAACTGGGGTTTTTAGAGGCTCCCCCCACCATGAATTGGTCCAAACTGGGGTTTTTAGAGGCTCCCTCCACCATGAATTTGCCCAAACTCTGCTGGTTAGAGGCTCAATCCACCCTGATTTTCAAAACAAATGTTGGTGCCAACCTCAACTTACTACAAGGGCCAAATTCACTGCTGGTGACAAGCTCTCCTCACTGCAAGTGCCAAATACACATGTTTCAAGGTGTTTTCCTACTGTCAGAGAGGTGGTATTGAGTGTGTAAAGTGTGTAGTTGTTAGGCTGTGATGTTGGGGTAATAGAGGGTCTTTGGTGTGTTAGATGCCCCCAGACATGCTTCCCCTGCTGTCCCAGTGTCATTCCAGAGGTGTTGGCATCATTTCCTGGGGTGTCATAGTGGACTTGGTGACCCTCCAGACACGGATTTGGGTTTCCCCCTTAACGAGTATCTGTTCCCCATAGACTATAATGGGGTTCGAAACCCGTTCGAACACACGAACATTGAGCGGCTGTTCGAATCGAATTTCGAACTTCGAACATTTTAGTGTTCGCTCATCTCTAATTCTAAGTATCATGTTTGAAGGAAACTAGACACTGCTTATAACCTACTGTGAAGCAAGGTAGTGTTAGTATCCTGCTGTGGGAGTGTTTTTCAGTGTGTGGCCAGTGTTAAGGGAAAGCTGAATTGCACAAAAATATTCTTAACTAGCCTCTGCCCGTGACTTCGTCTTTGGGTTGTTGGCGTTGATGATCCGCCTATATTCAGCAAATTGCTGCAATCGATGGTTTGCCTGCTGCGGCATTTAGGCAGCTCTCAAACTGTCCTGCTGCTGACCTTGCTCCTCACACCGTGCCTGTGATTGTTTCGGCACCTCAGCAGCTCTCTGGGATACCACATAATAATCATGCTGTTGGTGTTAATGATCCGCCTGCTCTGGCGTTTCGACAGCTATCAAGTTGGCCTGCTGCTGAATTAGTTCCTCACGCTGTGCCCGTGATTGTTGTGGTATCTCAGCAGCTTGCTGGGATGCCATATAATGAGCGTCTTGTTGGCATTGATGATCCGCATGCTCTGGCATTTTGGCTGGCCTGCTGCTGAACTTGTTTCTTGCATTGTGGCTGTGATTGTTCCGGCATCTCAGCAGCTCGCTGGGAAACCATATAATGAGCATGTTGTTGGCGTCGATGATCCCCCTGACCTCTGATCGAGGAGAACTCTGTGACTTCTGGCTACCTTCATAACTCTCGTTGTTTGTGACCAATTAGATTTTCTTGTTGAAAATTGGCAAACTGCCAATTTGGATTAATGTGTTTGCCCATGTCAGTTTTTCAGCACTGCCTGGAGCAGATCAGAAAATATATGCAAATGCATGAACACTGAGGATTAGCCCTGGCTTTCTCAGAAGCTGAGACAAGAGCAGTGTAATATAGTATGTGACCAAAAATTCTTAACAGTCATGAAGCCATGTCATTTACCGGGATAAAAAGTAGCCTATATTTTAATCGAGGTTACAATCTATGTGCCGAATTTCATCCAAATCCATTAAGCCATTGTTGCGTGATTGAGGAACAAACACACAAACTTTCACATTTATAATATTAGTAGGATAGGATGAAAAACAAGACAGTGACCCTAAGAACACAATCAAGACAACACAGGAGTGGCTAAGGGGACAACTCTGTGAATGTCCTTGAGTGGTTCAGTCAGAGCCCTGACTTGAACCCAGTAGAACTGCCATTGATCCATAGGGAGATACTTTCCAAAAACTGGTGCTGGAGTGAGTTTTTCTTTTTCCCCTAAGGAGAACTTGTTTGCATATTCCTTTTTAAGACAACAATGACATAGCAAGAATATCAATGTCGGTCTGCCACTGACTAGACATTGATGGGTTATCTTTGAAGTATTCCTTCATTGTTTCAAGTCTTGTGTTAAATGTACAAAAACTGACCTGTTTTTATATAACATGTTATACCTGTTTGGGGAAGGGATGGAAATATAGGGTTTGGTTGTTTGTTTTTTATACATTTTACACTAGCTGTATAACAAAAATTTTGTTGCACAGCTATTTTTACGCCCAACACATCACTTATCTGAATAGTGCTTGTGTCAAGGATGTGGCCACCCGACAAATTTACTAGAATTTACTCCAGGATCTGGCATGAATATTAACTTTTCACTAGTTCCTAGATTTGAGATTCAGGAATATGAAGGGCAGGGGATACTCTTAATTTGTTAAGAGGAACGTCTTACTTTGTTACAGGGAAGAACTATATGGTGTAGGAAATACTAGCTTTGACAAGTCTACCCCAGAGCTTGTTTTAAGTTTTCCAATGCTCCTGATTGATTACAGTCTAATTAGAATTACTAATTTATTATTTTTAGTAAGGCTTGGTTCACACTAGTGGTTTGTTTTCATTTGGGGTTTCCATCCCCGAATCTGCTTAAAGAGGACCTTTCATGTCCTCGGGCACACACAGTTTTATGTACCACTAGAAAGCCAACAGTGCCCTGAATTCAGCGCTTTCTTGGCTTTCCCGTTATCTTCCCCTGGGGAAGAGATATTAGTGCATTTACCACTGTCAGAAGGGTGTTCCTGTCTATTTGGGAATGCCCATCCTGACCATACTGTCCGTAGTTCTATACTGTCAGAGGGAGTGTTCCTTACCGCCCAGCCATGATGCTGAGCAGTGAGAAACACCACCCAGTGCTCAACCATAGACTAGTACCTCACAGCTCAGCGTCATGGCTTTGCGGTAAGGAACACCCCATCTGACAGTATAGCACTACTCACAGTACTGTCAGGAGGGGCATTCCAAGCTACATTGTCAGGAACGTCCTATTGACAGTGAAGAGGTAAATGCACCGATATCTCTTCCCCCAGGGCACATAATGGGAAAGTCGACAGTGTGCTGAATTCATATAAAACCATACATTCCCAAGGACATGAAAGGTCCTCTTTAAGCAGGACTTTTCTCTCTGTATTTTTTCGCCTTTTTCGGATAAAATCCCAGCGGGTCCCATTATAGTCTATGGGGTCTGCGGATTTCCACAGGTAACCACTTTCCAAACACATTAGCTTTTTGTTTTTTGGGTCCCCAAATAGTCCCGAAGAAAGGAAAGTATGAACATAGTGTCCTATTAATGACTTTTTTTTTCCCCAGAGCTGAATAATAGAAAACATGTTTTGACCACGTAAGATGGCGCTTCATACTCATGTATATTGTGTTATTCTCTTTACCAAAAAAGGGGAAAGTCTAAAAATGATCTATATATTATGGTCCGCACATCTGTGCAGCAGTAGTTTAGTGTCATGCATGAATGCATTAAATGAGTCTTGAATACAGTAAATAAAAGGTCTGCCTCGGAGGCTTTATGTTCTTGCCTGGAATTTTTGTGGAATTAGAGATGAAAATTCCTTTAAACTGAGGTTAAGTATTTTGGAAAGGTAATTTGCGGAATACATTGCAACAGAAGCTTAAATTAGGTGCTATATAAATAACTTTAGGAAGAATCAATAAAACGGAGACTGCGGGGTTTGTCTTCCAGGAATGAAATGGTACACAATGTGCTGATGTCTAAAAATGTTTTTTTTTTTTTTTTTTTCCATACGATGTTGTGGATGAGTCTGGTATGCAGGACTGTATCTCTTCCTTTTAACCTTAGAATATACTAGGTTATAGGCTAAAAGTCCACTGTCAAGCTACTGTATGTCTACATTCTCCATAGAAGACTGCATCACAATGTCTGTCTGAAATCGATGGACAAAAAAGTCCTACACTGATAAGTGATGGACCAGAACAACGGACAGGTGATGCTAGTGTTAAACTAGTGTTACAGTGGAACTTTATTGTTCTGTTACTGCTTCTGCTCAGTATAATTACATCTGACTCTTACTGCTTCATAAATGACTTACAGCCGTGGTTAGCTACAATCAGTAAAGATGCTCTAATTCAGGGGTGCCCAATATGTCGATCGCGATCTACTGGTCGATCGCAAAGGACGTATGGGTCGATCGCGGGATGCAGGGATATAATTTACCGCGATAAAAAGTAGCCTTTGTGTCATTCGAGGTTACAAACTATCTATGTGCCAAATTTCATCTTAATCAGTTCAGCCGTTTTTGCGTGATTGAGTAACAAACATCCAAATACACAAACCCACAAACTTTTTATAATATTAGTAGGATAGTAGGCCTTAAAGGGATTGTCCCACTATATTCATTGGATTGGACTTCTGGGAACTCCAGAAAACACATGAATGGGGCACACTCCTGAGTGCTTCATGTGAATATATATAGGTTCTCGTGTGCATGTGAGACCACTACTTCATTTACTCCCACTAGGCTGCCGGGATTACAATTCTCATACAATTTACTTGGACCACTAAGGGGAATTTGAGGCCGATGTAAACATTAAAGGGTCTGCAGTGCTTGTAGAATTGCTGTGGCTTCTTCAGCTGATCATTGAGGGTGCTGAAATTTGAAACTTCACTGATATAAAACTGGTGGTCTATCCATCAATTTAATAAATTATTTTTAACTATGAATATAGATCGCATTATAATGTACCTGGCAATACAAGGTATTTATGGGAATCAAAAATTCTGACTTTGTTCTTCCACATTCCAACACCTTGGTGTTGAATGCCCAAAACCTGGCTATAACGCTGCATTGTCATCTTATCTTATCTCTCCCAGAGATGCTCTAATTTAGATTTTGGGGTTTATTTTTCCTTTTTTGTCACATCAGTACAATCCTGTACGCCACCTATTAACATTTTTTGTGATATAAGTGTCCTGTGAAAGTAACTGGCAAGGTTGATAAAATTTCCTATTTTATGACACTCTTTTCCTGTTTTAGGTTGTTGATCTTGTTGAATATTCTTCTGATGATCCGCCTGATGAACCAACTATCTCAGCTAACAGGGCAGATAAGTCACTAGGTGATGAAAATGTTATTCAGTCTTGTGGGAAATCGGCAAGTGACTGGTTGAAAACTGCTCAGGTTCTGCTCCAAACACCAGAGAAGAAAGCAAATGTAACCTTTAAGACTCCAGAGGACTCTGCCAAGAAGAAAAAACGCTTCCTTAGGTAAGTCGTAAAGATCTAATTTAATTTCTATGTCGGTATTTGTGATAAAAATCTTATTTTCAAAATATCATTGTTTTTCTCAATATGCCAATTATCTCTCTGGAGAAATGCGCAAACCCTCGTTAGCTTCAGATAACTCATTTGCATGTTGATAAAAAAAAGGGAGAGATCTCAGCCACATTAACACTGACTCAAAAGCGGAAAACACCAATTGATGCAGGTGACCCTACCGTATCTATCTGTGGGGCTGGGCTCTGGTGACAGACACCATTTAACAACCCCCCCATCCCCAGTGTGTGCGGTGAGCCTCCTGGCTCTTACTAGTGTTATCTGCAAGCGCTAGACATTTAATTTTTTTTATGTCAATGGAGGGGACTGAGTAGAGTTCACACTGCTATGAAATAAATCTGCATCGGATATTGGACCAAAAAAAATAAATTTTCCTAGAAAATTAATTTGTCTTTTGGTCAAATGGTCTCCAGAACTTGAAATATCAAATCTGCTATTCCATTTAGAATGTAAAATGAAACTTCATGTGTTTTCTATTTTATTTTTTTTCTTCATTTCTTTGTGCATAATAGACCATGACATTTTAGCAAATATATTCCAGCATATTCATAAATTATAGGGCAGGATATTCTCTCCCTGAGAAAATACAGGGAATGTTGACACAATGGTGTGGTTGTATTGTCTAAAGTTTCCTAGTATCTGCAATGTCACATGTAACGTACTTTCATGTCCTTTGTGATCAGATCGTATTATGGATGTAATTAATGGCCAATCATAGTGAAGAGAACCTAAACGGAGAACTCAACCCTTCAGGGTCCACATACGGCCCTGCTAATGATGTCCAGCATATGTGGATGTGTATGTCTGGGTATCTGTGCATCTATAGTTGAACATATAGCATAGTTGTTACCGTACTTTATTATAAGTTTTATGTACTCAAGAAGGTTTCTCATCTAGGAGCAACAAACCAGACCTTATAGAGACCTTATAGAGGAACTCTAACCCATTCCTTATGACCTTACTTCTGCTGGCCATGACTAGTGATGTGTCATTGGTGTGACTGACATTTTAATACAATGTATCATGCACAGTATTTACAAAGTTGATGTATGGGAATTGAGCAATAAGGTGCAGCTATTTTTTTTTCTTTTCATGTTGTAATGTAGAAATCTGTATTTATATAATCAATGAAGGGTCAACCTTAAGTTAATACATAAGTGTTATCATTATAATTACTGTATATAGAACAGCTCCTGCATCACATATGTGTGCTAGTTAGAATCACATTCTATATGTACAAACGTATATTTAATGGTTTTAGTTTTACTGGGTACACAAGCCCAATCTAGGGATCACAAGCTGTTGCAAAACTTCCAGCGTGGCTCGACAAAAGCATGTAGGAGTTTAAAGATATTGTCAAAGATTAGAAAAACATGGCTGCTTTCTTTCAGAAACCGGGCCACACCTGTCTACAGGTATGTGGCATTGCAGCTATGCTTCAGTGGAGATAAGCTGCAATACCTACTAGACACGACCCGTGGTCAGATGTGGTGCTGTTTTCCTAAGCCTGAATATCCCTTTTAAAGAAATCTATAGTGCACAGAATTCAGGAAAAAAAAATATAGTAGGGAAGTTAGCTCGGTAGAAGCAGTGGTGTGGACAGTCAAGACAGGGACACAAAACGTGCAGCAAACTGGTTTATTTAGAATAAAACTGGAAAATAAATAAACCTTGACTTCAGGCACAAAATAAATAAAACAGAATACAGCCTTAACTTCAGGCAAAAATAAAATAAAGAACTGCTCATCTGAGCCACTAACTAAACAGTAGGTTAACCTAACTATATGTGTGGCTTACTTCCAGCCACACAAACAACACGGGACAAATTTTGTCTCACAAGTCTAAGGGTTACAGTACAGAATCATACAGCTCCTTTCACCTCATGGAACTTTCCGTTGAACTACAGTAGCATACTGCGCATGCTCACGTAAGCAGTCACAAAAACATGGCCGTCAGCATGTGCATTCGGCTCTGCCTGTGGCCCGATGGCAGAGCCGACTGCGCAGGCGTACAAGTGTGACCCCAGCACAGGAAGAAGACGAATGAAGAGGACATTCCAGAAGAAGATGGAGGCAGCGCCCCCAGTGCTGTTTGAGCGCTGAGGCCCGCCTCTAGTGCTGAGGGAGAACTCATTTGCATACCGATGAAAAACGGAATTTTAACTGAACGGCGGGACGAAGACATCTAAAGGTAGGAGCAGAATAGCCTTTCTTAAGGCTGTTCCGACATGTCAACGAGAAAAAAAAAGTTTTTAATGGTAGAATACCTTTAAGTTTACAACTTCATATCTGCTTTGGATTATCTGTACCATGGTACCCAACACACACCCAGTAGACCCCATTATATTCAATGGAGTATGTGTCTGCTCTTTTAGCGGTCTGTTTGACCGTTGTTCTGGTTTTCAACAAACCAGAGCAACAGACAACCCAATACTACTCTTAGCCTAGCATAATATATTTATTTCAGAACATTTTAAAGTTTAACATAATGCAGCAAAATAAAATAACTTAATCTCCACAGTATTCCCAGTATAAGTGATTAGGGGCTTTGACATGAAACCTACATTATGAAACTCAGAAATTGTGTATCTGATAGCGCAAAATAAATAGTGAAGAGGGGGAAAGCATAAGGGAGGTGAGGACTTTTCATTACAAAATGTGTAAAACAGTGTAGAGAGATTGTATATACTGGCATACAGACACCAGTCTTTTTGGTCAAGTATTTCCTACCAATGACACGCACATAAACATGGACAGTTTGGGAAATGGAAAACCACTGAAATGTAGAGGAAACTGAAGTTTACATGTTCCTAAACACAAACCCTCAAACAAATGTATTGCATGTAAATATGACCATTAACAGCAAGAATACAGGACAAAAGGGAAACAGTAGTGTCTTGCTAAGTTCCAATGTATGAGTTTATCTATTAGGTTTAAATGTATCTAATAAGTAATATAATAATGCTAGCTTAAATTTGGGTGTACATTTATAATACTACTAGCCTCTGCCCGTGTCTTAGTCTGCGTGTTGTTGGCGTCGATGATCCGCCTATATTCGGCAAATTGCTGCCGTCGATGGTTTGCCTGCTCCGGCGTTTCGGCAGCTCTCAAGCTGGCCTGCCGCTGAACTTGTTTGTCGGGCCATGCCTGTGATTGTTCCCGCATCTCAGAAGCTGGCTGGGACGCCATATAATGAGCGTGTTGTTGGCGTCAATGATCCGCATACTTCGGCATTTGGGCAGCTGTCAGGCTGGCCTTCTACTGGACTCGTTCCTCACGCGGTGCCCGTGATTGTTCTGACATCTTAGCAGCTCGCTGAAATGCCATATAATGAGCGTGTTGTTGGCGTCGATTATCCCCTTAGCTCTGCTTGAGGAGAACTCTGTTGACTTCTGGCTACCTTCATAGATCTTGCTGTTTTAGAATTTTGCAACACATTAGATTTTCTTTTTCCAGCCATATTTAAATTTGGCAAACTGCCAGTTTGGATTAAAGGTGTTTTCCCATCCAGGGTGTCAGCACTGCATGGGGCAAATTAGATAATATGCAAATACATGTACACAATGGACTGAGGGTTAGCTGTGTGTTTACATAGAGAGATAACAGACCTGGCTTTATCAGCTTGCTGCCAAGAGCAGTTTAATATAGTATGTGAACATAAATTCATAACAGTCGTGAAGCCATGTCATTTAACAGGGATAAAAAGTAGCCTATGTGTTAATCGAGCCCTTCACAGTAATGGTTACTAATACTAAAACTTAACTGTTTCCGACACTATGGTTGTTTCTGACACTAGGAAAGGCCTGAAGCACGCCATTTAAGTTGGCTATACATTTAGCTGGGGAACATATTTAAGCTTGTTTTTAAAAAGTGTTGTGTTTAAAGTATACCTCCAACTTATAAACCTCTTTTCATAAATGAATAGTACAGGTTAAAGGGATCCTATCACTCACACACATTTTATTTCTAGGTACCACGTCGGAATAGCCTTAAGAAAGGCTATTCTTCTCCTACCTTTCGTTGTCTTCTCTGCGCCGCCATTCACCTACAATCCCGGTTTTTCTTGGTATGCAAATTAGCTCTCTCGCAGCATTGGAGGTGGGCCCTAGCACTCAAACAGCACTGGGTGCGTCCCCAATGTTGCGAGAGTACTCGCTCCAGCGCCGCCTCCATCTTTGTCAGCAGTAATATATGAAACTTTGTGATTTATCTTATTGAGAGAATATGTTTTCTTTTCCTCTCTTCAGGTAGGGTTACTTTCTACAAAGTAGTCTATGAAGATGGCAGGGGGGATAGAAACAACACTCAAATAATTGCTGCTTCTTCACTCTTCTATTTTGAACTGTTTTTAGATTGCTAGATTGTAGATAAAGGGCTAGGAGTGCACAGAATCCGGCAATAAAACAAATTTCTAGCAGGCAGGAAACTACTATCCTTCCTTCTCCATAGAGATGTATTTGAAGCTGAATATAGAGACAAATGCAATGTAGAGAAGCAGTTAGATTGAAGATAAGGAGCAGGAAAACAGCTTAGTAAGTGGAGAAGGAAACAGATTTCCTTAATGAGATATATTACAAAGTTTCTTACATTAACCTGTACTATTCATTTATGAAAAGTTGTTTATAAATGGAAGTACGCTTTAATATAGCCTAGGAGTTTTATATGTAAGGTTTTTTTTCAACTGATTGTTTAAAGTATTCCAGGTATTATACCAATAGTTCCTTAAAGCCATAGAAATCACAGAGAAGGACCAACAAAATATAACTTAGAATAAATATAATTAAAAACTGTCAGCAGATAAGTCTGTATCAAACTAATAACTGTGCCTTGTAGGGCTGCTAGTTTCTGCCGATACCTTTCTTATTCTCCATTTTCACGAAAATCTGACTTTTATTATTATGCAAATTAGCTGAAAAGGGGCTTTAGGGGCATTTCTTTTCCAAAGATGTAAGGCACTATAGCTTAATATTGATATTCCTGCTGACAGACTCCCTCTAATATACACACACACATCATACAAGTAAGTTTTTATGTGGAGACTAACACTATAAATTAAAGAGGGAGAAATCCTCCTTTTGGATGGCATGGTACCAATACCACTCAAAAACTCTCGTACTACTATGGCACATATCATATAAGACTCAAGATAAACCAATTTTGTTCATTCCAATTTTTATTAAAAATAATATGGCAAAATTGCTATAAATAACCAATTTCAAGATATTTGATGAATGTTTTTGTTTGTTTTGGTAACCTGATTTGATATTTTTGTTCTTTTGGAGATCGCTTACATTCCATTGCTATTTCTGTTGCTGTTGACTTTTGGCAGTCAGTGGACTTTGAATCATATGTCACTTTTTCTGAACTAATTTCTTTCCTTCTCTTTTCCCGGGAAAATCACAAACTCCTCGTATTCCAGCATGCATGGGAAGATGACCAATTTTGTTTTTAGCTGTTGATTAGTTTCTGAACTGAGTTGTTGGCTTATATTCTGTTCAGATTATTAGGCCTTCTGGTTTTTGTAACTTCTTGAATACAAAATGTCTTTGGAAAACACTCTCCCACTTATAAGTAAAGGGCAACGGAGGGGTATTATTTATCTATATTTGCTTCATTCCTTCATTAGGTTTCATTACTTTAAATGATAATTGGAGGTAAAGTGGATAAAAAGAGATATTGTAGAACACTACAGATACATTTCTTGACATTAGAAAACTTTTAGGTCCATGATCATAATTCTTATAGAAATGTTTGGATAGATTGACAACTTGGAGTCACCAGTTAAGCTGTGTCCATATAGTCTGACATTGTCAGAGTGTGCAGGAGCCTAGGTATGGTAAAACTGAGCTGTCATATTATTCATATATTTCTAGGAGGAGTAACAAGAACAACACAACACAGAGATATAAGAAAACATGCTGCTGAAACGTAATTTCATAGAGAATATAGCTACTTCCTAAATAGACATGTCAGGTCATGACAAGTCCTCCTTAGCAAAATGGATCCAAGCAATGGTCATGTGTCTGTAACTTCACTGTGACCTACAATTAAATTGGTTAAAGAGGACCATTCATGTCCTCAGGCACACGCGGTTTTATATACCACTAGAAAGCCGACAGTGTGCTGAATTCAGTGCACTGTCGACATTCCTGTTATGTGCCCTGGAAGAAGAGCTATCGGTGCAATTACCAATAGCTCTTCACTGTCAGATGGGCGTTCCTGACAGTCTAGCTGGAAACGCCCTTACGGACAGTACTGTTGTCACGGGATGGTTAGAGTCCGGCAATAGGCAATGTGTAATATATATTTCATGTGGAATGTATTCTCTAACCTGTTGTAAACATCAGTGTGTAGTTGGCTGATTCGGGTCTAGTGTGTTAGCACATTGTATGCAAATCCCTCTAACTAGTGAGGACCAGTGAGGACAATGGGTGGAGATAATCTGATCAGTGTCTCCAAGAAGATGTTGGACTGTGCATTGTTCAAAAGAGACAGGGAGTCTGCTCTCCTTGGTATAGGTGAGGAGGGAAGGATCTGTGACTCAGCCCTTCCCACCCACAGATAGAGGAAGTAACAGTTTAGTATATAGATGTAGCTAGCAGTTAGTATGAGTTAGCCGGCCTGTGCACAGCTCTGTAGAGAGCCAGGATT